>NW_011349520.1:97751-114730 GCF_000735185.1 Notothenia coriiceps | reverse complement strand
GACCAGCCGTTATCTGTTACCTTTTTTTTCTCTTAATGCATTGCATAAAGATCGGATCGGGAAAAATCGGTATCGGCAGATTGTCAAAATCAAATGATCGGAATCGGATCGGGAGCAAAAAAAAGGTGATCGGGACATCCCTAATCAGAAGTCTTTTTAGCCTGGTCTGATTTAAATGTAAGAGTTGCTATTGTATCTAGGAAGATGTTACATTACTTTATGCGAGGAATCTTACTGTATAATAGGACATTTTTCTCTAAAAGACAATCATATTTTTATTATCCCTTTTAACCGACGCGCATCCATTTTGCCAAGTAATTAAAGTATCAATTACGGAGCTAGTTAAACAGACGCCTGTTCCTTCCTCTCCATCACTACACACCATAGTTAGAACATTTTCATCAAGCAGCGTAAATGTCAGATGTTAGGAAGTTAATCATTTACTGGTTTTTTTCTTAAGGGAGAAAATATAATCATGTTTTTGTAATTACGGGCTTGTCTGTCTTCTTAAAGATCTTGAATAATTATGCATTATTTACTTCATTTAGCACCTTGACATTTAATGTTCAAAGATCAAGAGGACTTTCAGAGGAATTGTTCATTCATGAGCCCTGATTGGTCGAATTCAGAGTGTTCAGCTGTTTGGAGAGAGAATCTTCTTCTGCTGCCATATTTGGATGTGGAAACTTTTCCATGCCACTTCCTCTAATAAGATAGTAGTTTAACGACAGATAGGGATGCTCCGATCGATCGTTCACCCATCGATATCGGCCGATACTCACTCTACCGATCGATCGGTGCCCTCTAAACATGCCGATCGCGAGAGCCGATCGCATGACGTAAAATGATGACGTGAAATACATAACACTTTTTTTCTCTGGACGCGGCAAAATAAACTGACAAAATGGCTTCACCAGTCTGTCAATATTTCAAGGTGTTCGAAACAGACATTAAAATAGCGGTATGCAAGGAGTGCGCAGCAGAAATCCCCCGTGGTGGAACAAAACAACGACAATTTAATACCACAAATTTAATTCGACATTTGAGAGTTCATCACAACCAAGTATACGGCGAGTATGAAAGGCAAGCCAGCGCTAAGTCAGTAAAACCTCCGTCATCCACTCAGTTGACAGTGAGTGAAACATTTAAACGGCAGGAACCCTATAGCAGGGACAGCAAGAAGTCAAAAGAAATAACAGCAAAGGTAATGGAATTCATTGGACTTGATCAGCACAAGCGCCAGTGAATGAGCCCTATTAACTGAGTTTTAAACATCCCTTTAAAATGGAAGATCCCGCCCGCTCACTCGATCGTACTGGCGATCGGCGATCGGACCCAACATTGGCGATCGGAGCATCTCTAATGACAGATCACATTCATTATAACATCAATGTAGACAATATGTTTAAGATCCATTTAATCTGTGATTCTCTTTTTATTTTATGATCGACAAATCCACAATAGAGTGCTTTAGTCTAACGGTATTCATTCGTGGGAGCCCGTCTCTCCGATTTGATGGCACCATATTCTCTCTTCATGTTTACTGTGGTAAGGGTTAGGGACAATGTTGATGGACAGCCTCAATATGTTATTATGGTAGGATGATTCATAATTCCCAAAGGGTTGACCTAAGCAGGTTTGCATTTAGTGGAGCAGTTTTGTCTTTAAAGCGTGTCACAAACTCTTGTGTGCTGTTGAACACTCATAGTCAAAATATAAAAAACTAAAGACGGATTTTTCTACTTGCCCTAAAAGACCTAAGGCTGCTGAGAAAAGACATTTGAATGAATAAATGAATAACAACACTTCCAGCTCAACTTAACTCTAAACTGCACCTTGGATAGGCTTGTGTTATGTTGAAATAGATATGCTGCTCATGGTTGTAAAATGGGTTAATTTGAGAGCATGTGTTCAGATAAATATTAATGAGACAAATGTGATTGGACTCATTTGAAACCTGGCATTGGACAATCTAGAACGGCTCAGCTTCAGGTCATTTTCCAGGCAGGCTATTATTCCCTAAATGAACTTGGTTGTCTCATTTGTGCCCATTCATTACACCTGCAGAGCACCTATCATGCCATGTTTACAATAGCATGGAGTGCGCTCTACTATGCATTATTAATGGCTTCTTTGAAAGTCAAAGGGCTCATCTCTGCGAGCGTGGGAGGGGAGTTGGCTCAGTAGGAAGGATATCAGAGATCCCTCATCCCCACCTTCCCATCCTCTTTTCCTAATTTAGGAAGCAACAGTTAAGCCGGTATTTCTTTTTTTCTCATCTTTCCATTTCTCCGGCAAATATTTGAGGCTCTAGCTGTGCACTCTTCAAAGCACTCTCCCATCTTCATCGACTTTTTATCCCGTCTCCCTCCATCAAATCTATCCCCGCATGCTCACCCTGTTTCCTTTTCTCCCTCTTTTTGCTTATATCAAAAAAAAAAATGAAATCTCCCTTTGCCATCCTCTCCATCCTCAATCCCCTCTCCACACGACTGCACTCAATCCCCCAGTAAAGTGTGTGTGTGTGTGTGTGTGTGTGTGTGTGTGTGTGTGTGTGTGTGTGTGTGTTTTTAAGGTGAAAACAGGGCCTATTTTTAGAACCAGAGCTGGAGAGGAGCAGAAATCAGCTGCTTCCCTATAGCGAGTGTAATCACTGACAGCATCAAGTGCCGCAGCTCAGTTTGAGGGGTCAGAGAGATGAACCGGAGCAGTTGGTAAACAAGCAGAGCTACTTTTTCTAGTCCGTCACTGTCAAAGGCATCAACATTTGGCAAGCACCAAAACACCAGTGGTTAAAATATAATAATGTTTAAAGTGTTACAAAAGCATGCGGGGAGTCTGAGCACAGAAAAACAGTGAAGGTGTCAGTGTCTGATCCTTTTCTCTTTGGGTTATAGCGCATGGTTTTGCTGATGAAACCTTCCCAAGAGTTTGTTCAGATTGCAGCAATCAATAAAGACCAAAACTACAGCAAGAAACAAGAAATATGAGTCTTTCTTTGGTCCTTTTTCCCTGCCTCCTTGCCTTTCTACTCTCCTTGATTTGGTTTTGAGAGCGAGAGGTGTGTGTGCCTGACGCCAGCGCCCCAGAGCGTGTCCGCTTACTCACTATGCCAGACGAGTAAACGCTGCTAACAGCCATCAGCGCCGCTAGTGAACTGTAAAGCCCAGCATGGCTGGAGCGGGTTCCTCCGTTCCCTTTTCCATGTCACCCTCTGGGGGAGCAACACAAATATGCTTCATGGCAACAGGCTGAATATTGTTTGTTTTCCTTTTGACACTAGTTGTCGGTTTGAATTGTTGCAACACAAAATATGTAATATTGGGTTTTGCATTTTAGATTGTAAGGCTGCACAATTAATTACAATTCTATTGAAATGGACTGGTGCAGTATTCAAATCGCAAGAATCACATTTGTTAAGGGCTAAATATTTGTTAAAATGCCAGTTTCAATGAAGAAGTGTTGAGATGCAGAGGCATACAGTACCACTAGTATTCTGCAGATTCAGCAATACACATTTGTATGGTAAAAATCACGCTATGATCATTTAAAAAATAATATGCCTTTGTGCCACAATGATCAATTCCTCCTATATCAAAGCGCCATACTGTATCATTCAAAAATATTTGCAATTCTTTTTTTACAAATCCTGCACCCTACATACGATTGTATCTAGTGTTTATCTTCTGCAAACAATTGTCATATCTCAGTGATAGTATTGTACATTCCAGGTTGATTTGAGATGCTTATTTTGTGTTCATTGTATGGCGCTTTGAAATCCAGCTCCTTGTCACCAAATATTCATTTTTCACTAGGTTGTCTTCAACATGTAGATATCTAGCTTACTTTAAAAAAGAAAATCCCTTCTTAAATCCTGCCAGTCATGTGTAGTCTGGGAGAATGCGGGAGGGCAGCAGCGGGTTTTCGTAGCTCTGAATTGGCTCATTGCGTCTCGTTTGCACGCTGGCATGTGCCCAGCGATAGAATCAGAGACAGCAGCAGCAGGACGACAGACAGCTAGACTTACGCTGGCCGTATCACAACACCGCAACCCGAACGGTAGCATAAATGCTTCTCTGTGTGTGTGCACGTCATTCACACTTTGGCACTTATGTTATTACATACATACCACACTGCTTATGATAATGCATGCATTTAGCTTGTATTAGCTCAAGGATTCTTAAGATTCCTAATGGAGTTGCATTTCCCTGTGACTCATAAGATTAAATGGGTTCAAAATGTCTTGTAAATTAAAAAAACAAAAAAACATTTGGCCCATAAAACACCCTGGGCTCCCCAGATGTGAGAAGGCTAATATTAGCATGTTTAGCACAGTGTAGCCCTTATGGACAAAATGCTGGTTATCCTGTTTTTTTAAATGACTCGGAATAACCCGCTTGACGATATGAGAGGTGAGTGCAATCTTGTTATTGTAGCTAACATCCATTAGAGCCAAACAGGATTGATCTTCCAAGCATCTGAAATGATGATGTTTGTGCAATACGTTTGATAAATATGCAGTATATGTATTTCTGTGCTTGTTTAGAGCACTTTAGTCATATTCATGTTCTGTACAGACTGCTCTGAGTTACATAAATGTCCCTGCTTGGGCATTAAAAGTATATCTTATCTTACATTAAAGTTTGAAGTTCAGAGGCCAAAGCTTTTTCCCTCCATCCCTGTGGTAAATCCACACGGCCCTGAGCCCACACAGTGAGAGCTGGCACAAGGGTCACACATAAACTGCAGAATCTGTAAGCTACAAGGAGACCTCGGATGGCCGGAGTGCTGAAAGTGATTCTGTCTGGTTACTAATGCTGCTTCTAGACTACAGAATTGGATTGTGGGTCTGGCAAGGAATCAATTGGCCTCAGCGTGAGCCACCCGTCGGGCGCCCACATTACACCCCCCGCCCCCCGCCGGGTCCACTCCTGACACCACAAACAGGAAAGAGGATAGGTTCTGCGTGCGCGGCTGTTGGCCCTCTCCGGTGTGTGTACAGGAGTTTAAGATAGGCAGATAGTGTGTCAGATTGGGTGTCTAGCTGTTTAGTTCAGGTGCTGTGTACAGTACAAAGGCAGCTACATTGTTAAAGCCATTAGGAATGCTCAGTGCTCTGCAGAGAATGTGTCAGAAGCTGAAGCGTTTGAAATGTTTCAGAAGTGATTTGCATATGTGTCCTGTATCCTGCCTGCTACACGGCGCCACATCAGGTGTCCTGCTGTGCAGATGTTTGATGCCACACCAACAGCGGGCCAGTAATTCCTGCTGCCACACCACTAACTGTGGAAGGCAGGAGCTTGTCCTTGTTCTACCCCGAATCTACGCCTCATGTAGTGTCCTGTATTAATCATCATCCACCTGCAGAATATGTGGCATGCAGGGAAGAGATTAACGGTAGAGCTCCAAGTGTCCTTCAGGCTTGCATTATGCATTTGAAGTGATCTCATCTGCTCATTTGGGCATGATGATTAATACATAGGACAGACTTAACAGGAAGCTTTAAAAAGTTTCAAAACATTTTATAGAACTACACAAATGAATAACCTTGACCTAAAAATGTATTGTACACTTTTAGGACATTACTCTTTAGAATGCCGTGGATTATGCAATATGAGTCTTTATATCTATATGACATGAAAAGTACTTACGTAGTACTGTCAAAAACATTTGGTATTTAATAATCTAATGAGTCTAACTAAAAAAAAACATGTAGATACATATATTTGATGAACCATGTCCATATTTATTTCAAGAATGCAGAAATGAATAATTTGATATTTTTTGTGCTGATGTTTTTTTATAATATTTTTTAATAAGCCTAAAGTAGGTTTCTGCCTTGACTGCACATGCATTTTATTTCTGTTAACCTTTAATCTCTCTTAAAAATGTGCAAATCAAACATAATATAAGATGATTCCTCTTAATAAAGATCTTAATAAAATGGTGGTGACATTTATTTTAACTGGTTCAGTCATCTCATCCTTTTGTTCCCCTCTAATTGTTCCTCTGCTGTCTCCCCCTGTTTGGCTCAGAACTCGGTGAACTTTGTGGACGACAGTTTCCCCCCCGGTCCTCGCTCCGTGGGCTTCCCCGAGGGCGACAGCGTCCAGCAGCGAATCAAAAAGTGGCTCCGCCCCCACGAGATCAACTGCAGCAACTTCAAAGATCGAGGCGTCAAGTGGTCCGTCTTCCGCACGCCACGGCCCTCTGACATCCTGCAAGGCCTGCTGGGAAACTGCTGGTGAGCTGACAGAACCGCACGGGACACTTTGAGGAAGATAACCTGAAAGAATCTAGAGACATTTACATAATAATAACTTTAAAAAACTGGGAAATCTACCCAGAGTAATGCTTTAGTTTAAAACAAAATATCCTAAAAGAGCAACATGACGTTTCCGTTGAGTCCTTTTGAAAGGTCAGCTTTAGACGAACACTACAGCCTGAAGCTAGCATTGAGAGGTGGAGACAGTGACCGAGAGGCAGTGAAACAGCAAGTCAAAGAGAGATAGGGAAAAATTGTGAGGCAGGAAAATGAAAGATGGCGGGCATTAAATAAAAGAGGAAGCAGGGCGTAGGTGGACAGATGTACAGATACACCTGACCTGACAGGAGGATTAGTCACAGGAATGAGTGTTGACATTTTTACTTCCTGCCCTTGTTCCGCGTGTCCTTTCGTCTGTGTGTGTATATATGTGTGTTACCCTCCTGCCATCTTCCTCTTCACACAACAAAGAACCTTCAAAAAGTTGTGCCAATAGGACTACTCGCCCCACATCTCCTGCAAACACGGCTTATCAAAAAATATCCCCAGAGCTAAATCCTCTTACTCGCGACAGGATGTAACCCAAATACTTCTCTCTCTAATACACACTAACATTGTCCTAATAAACTAGCAAATAACCCCGCCCCCCTTCAGCCAGCCAATGAATGCAGAGGAAAGTAGTGCCAGTCCAACCTTGTCCTTGAGTACAAGCTGACATTAGTCACATTATGACACGGCTAATTGGATTTCCCCTTGATTTCTTTTTTTTTGTTGCAGATGATTGGTTTTTCATCAGCGGCTAAATGGGCTGATCTGGCTCACTCGGCTGCCACTTTAACAGATGACATTGTATAGCTTTATTAATACACATTTCCGAACCCACACAAAGAGTTTCAGTCTGCTGCACTGACACACATTGAGTGGACTCAAAGAGATATTATTGCTTTCATCTGTAACTCCAGTCCTCTCCTTTCTTTACTTCTGTTAGACAATGACATCACTATGTAAAGCTTGCACTTTTATGGGCTAGTGCTCCAACCCATTGTAAATAATAGGCTAAGGGGCGGGACATCTCTAAGTGGTTGACCAATCAAAAAAGAGCCGGCCAGCAGACTGGTCTCTGGTCTCAGACAGAGGGTGAAAAGAGGTGCTGCAGCACAGTATGAGTAACACTTTTTGATATTAAAGCATGTAAACGTGACACAGGAAAAACAGTTATGAAACCAGAACATTAGCATAATAGGGCCCCTTTAATGTAGCGTGTCAGTATACTTGAAATCAGTGGTGAGTCATCAGCGTACAAAGATAAATACTTTTCGATCGTGGTCCCCAAACCTCAACCGTTTGTTGGCATTTCATCAGCTTTGTATGATCTCTCTCCACACTTTCAGATGAACTTATGCTCACTTTAAAATCTATTCCTTTCAAGTCGGATCCTCGCGTCCCCAGCCTCCTTTCTCTTCTGTGAGGAATTAGCATTTTTCTGATGTATCCGGATTTTTGATTAACTAAATTCTCTTGCAAGCTAATTAGGGGAGGCGAGCTGGTTTATCTTTGCTGCAGGCTGAATGAAAAGCAATGGGGAGGCAACCAGAAGGCATGGAAGCTTGACTCATAACACCTGATTGATTTTCAATAAGGGCAAATCATGTTAAAAAAATGATGTTAAAATAACAGCTTGAGGTACTCTATGTTTTTGGAAAGTGATGTTTTAATCCACATTTACAGCTGATTGTCAGTCTGTGTGTTTTTGTTCTGATTGCAGTCGACATTCCCTATCACTGCTTGTCTTTTCTGACTAAGCTGGCGTCCATTCATCCATCCACCTGTCCGTCACAATCAGCTGATCATTTCTATCTTATCTCCATTTGTTTCGCCGCTGTCCTTCCCCGATCCGACGTTTCATTTTCCAAACCACTGATCTTTATCCCTCTCCAGGTTCCTGAGCGCGCTGGCGGTGCTGGCGGAGCGTCCCGAGCTGGTGGAGAGGGTGATGATCACCAGGACTATCTGCCAGGAGGGGGCCTACCAGGTCCGGTTGTGTAAAGACGGCACGTGGACGACGGTGCTGGTGGACGACATGCTGCCCTGCGACGACTACGGATACCTCCTATTCTCCCAGGTCAGGAAAAAAGATCGGGAAGGTGGAAGTAATTTAAGGAGGGAGAAGTGATGGATGAGAAAATAGATATTCATTGATATTCAGTGGACAAGATGCATTATTTGTGTCAAAGGTCGAACAATACAGAATGGCTGGAGAGGAAAGAAACATTCCACTCTTATAATGTGTGTCCTCTTTCAGGTCAGAGAGGTTAGAGAAGATAGATAGCAGATACTTACAGAGGCCCAAACTAAATGCTGACACATGCACACTATGTACACTCTATATACCCTCTGACATTCCTTTTTTATCTCTCGCACCACTTTGTGACCCTTAAAGGGGAACTCCCCACATCAAAGAGTGTCTACAAGTGTTAGGGTGTACTACTGCATATGAGAGTTGTGTTGATATAGCTTCTCCTGGCTCCAGAGGGAGCTGCACAGAGACGAATAAACTGCCATAAGTGCAGTCACTCGAGTCGGTGTCGGTTGAAGACTATACGTTTGGAAATGAGAAAAGAATATCTGGGTTATGTGGAGTTTAAACAGAAGTCTTTTTGTATTTGTTATTCTTGTAGCTAAAGACACCCAAATCTGGGTCGGTACTGTCAGCAGTATTATAAACACTATATATTTGACATAAACACTCTAATTGATCTGTAAGCAGGACCACTGTTAGTTGCTTTGTGTTTGTTGATGCGGTTGCAGCCTAACATCAGTGTAATATTAACTTCTTAATATAAGTTCAAGCTTATTCATGATCCAGCGTTTCATTACGAGTGTGTCTCAAAGGACCCCACAGAGGAGGATTATACATGGAGGTCTAATTAATTACCAGACAAATTAAGTGTGGCGTTATGAAATAAATAAAACACAGAGAAACATAACCAGGCGTACACATGCTGCCGAGACACACTGTATAATATCAGATCTACATAATGTGGATAAGAAGAAAAAGAGATATTAGTCTCATGTGAATTCCTTTACAATGATGAGTAAGAATGCACCAATGGCAGAATGAAATTATAAGGCAGCAGTAATAAACACAGTGATGAAAAGATAAGAAACAATATGATCAACCTTTAAACTCTACCAACAGGTTCAAATTAACACCATAAAACAACATCCTGTTACAGTGAGCTACACTCAGACTTTACTAAATGTTTCCTCTTCCTCTTTCCCATCCTGCAGGCTCAGAGGAAGCAGCTATGGGTGGCGCTGATAGAGAAGGCCCTGGCCAAACTCCATGGCTCCTACTTTGCCCTGCAGGCGGGGCGCGCCATCGAGGGCCTGGCCACGCTGACGGGGGCCCCGTGCGACTCCCTGATGCTGCAGGTCAGCTCCACCAACCCCCGGGAGGAGCCCATCGACACCGACCTCATCTGGGCCAAGATGCTCAGCTCCAAGGAGGCAGGGTAAGAGGAGGAAGGGTGGGATTTGAGCAGAAAGGAACATTGTTCTTTGCCGGATGTTTTTTCTTCACTTATTCCTCTACTTCAGCGGTTCCCAACCGTTTTCAACTCAGGGCCCACTTAAGAATAAAAAAAATATGTGCGGCCCACATTCAACCGTAAACAATACGGAGGCTAAATAAAGTTCTGATTGGTCAATTCAGAACATGTGACAAGTTGTTAATCCAGTAGAACAGACGATCAAGGACTGTAATGACTGTTGCTAAGGAGGATCAAGAAAGGAGGTTAAAAAAAAATCTTAATAATGAAATGTTTCCACACAAATCCTAATGTTTTACTTATAATGAATAAGTAGGGGAATTCATATTAGATTTTATTTTATTTTATTTGCACAAACAAACGGATAACAAAAAGATAAGAAAAGTGACACTAGAGGATAAGAAGCCACATGCTGATACAACAGACAAAAATAAACAACAACCAAAGTTTAAAAACAGAATTGTAAGCTAAGATCATTTTGAAAGTGTGGTGGAAATATCTCATTCAAATAAAGATTCAAGTCAAGATTGTCTTGTGAATGGCAAGAGTCTGAATGAGCAGTGTGTGTGGTGCATCTGGTTTACATGGAGCTGTTGAAACACCTGCGTCCTTAAGAATGCCGACGGAGTGCAAAAACAACTCCCTATCGCTATGGTAATACAGAGATACACAGTTAGTTGTGAATTAAAACATATTGTTGTGTTATGTGGGAAATAATGACTCGGTACTTTCCCACTCATGTGAAAGGCACTTAGCAATACGCATAAATTACTAAATGGACATATAAATGGATATCTTATATTAACATTTATAATGCAGAAAGCTACAACAACAAGAGTTTGACGACAAAAATGTCCAAATAATCCAATAAAAACATTAAAAGTGAAAAAGAAAAGCACTGGCCGTGTCCACTATAACTTTCTGTGTGTTAAATAACAGAATGCATATAAATATTGATTGGTATTTTCCTGTACAAAATATTAAAAAGTAAAACATCTTATTGGAAAACCAGAGGATAAACATTATGTCGATCAGAGCTTCAAACACTAAGGTGTTACAAAATCACAAAGGTGCTGAATGCCAATTAGCAGCTCCCTGTATGTCAGCAATGGAAGAGCTCTGCCAATCAGCTCTTTGATATGTGAGCACTCAAAGCAACACGAGACAACAAGCAGGACTCCAAAGAGGCCAAATGATCTGAGGCCAAATTGGAATTGGAGGTCCATCTGTCAGAAAACGTGTGGTTTTATTCAACATATCAAAGGGGAGCCTCGCTTTGAATGCATTAAACATTAGTATGCGTTACTAAACAGAGACAAGCTGCAGAAAAGAAGGAGCAGCTGTCACATATCAAATGAGGTGTAACTGATATTTGTTTTCGTAACCGTCTGCAACATGCAGTTTGTTCTGACCATTAAGTTGGCTTTAGTTTTTTCAACTTTATGTAAATCTTACACTGAATGCTAGGGCTGCTCGATTATGGCAAAAATCATAATCTCGATTATTTGAGTCAATAATTGTAATTGCGATTATTCATTGATTTTGAAAACATCCATTTATTGGAGAAAAATAATTTGAACAGTATGTTTTTATTTTTTTCCTGAACTTTAAGTATAATTCAACTGAAAACCCCAAAAAAAAATTATTTAAAGAAAAAAAAAGTAATAATAATAAAAAAATAATCGTTTTATTTCGATGACGTTGTTTTAATCGTTGCATTTGAGCAGCCCTACTGAATGCCGTCCATGTCCTCCCAGGTTTCTGATGGGTGCGTCTTGTGGAGGAGGCAACATGAAGGTAGACGACGTTGTGTACGAGTCTCATGGTCTGCGGCCCCGACACGCGTACTCCATCCTGGACGTACGAGAGGTGCAGGGTTACAGGTACGAAGAACTGTGAACTAAATGGATAAATTACCTTTCTATGAGTTCTTATACCTCTTTCCAACTTGATGTTTCTCTTTTCAAATCGATCTGATCTCTATCTGTTTTATCTTTGCATTAGAAAATATATAGGCATTTCAAGTAAGCATGAACTTAGAACAGCAAACTCAACTTTAAAATCTTTTTAATATGGCTTTTAATTTGGGTTAACTTTCAATTCTCACTGGTATCGTTGTCCATGTTTTACTGTATTTGTTCTGTTTTGCTTTTAAAGTTTTTTAATTGTTTTATTTTAACCTATTTTCATTTCTTGTCAGCTTTTAATTCAATGGATTTTCATTTAATTTTCATTTATTTTAATATTGTTGTTGTGTTTTCTTCTTGTTCTGTAAAGCACTTTGGGCTGCTTTGTGCATGAAAGGTGCTACACAAAGAAAGTCTATTATATTATTACTATAGTGTTTAGAGGCTTGATGATTAGATCTGAAGGTCCTGTGTTTCTTTTTTAAATAGTAGGACAAAATAGTACAAAAGTGTGACATATGCATTTCTCTGTCAGTCGGATAATGTTTTAGGCCTTTTTCAAAATCAACAATCAGCAACTGACATTGGGTATATCATACAAACAAAAGTTTAAAATGGGAATGCAGAATGTGGGAAAACATGTTGCAAGATCCTTATCTAAGTGGTTTCATGGCTGTAACCTTTTCCTGTCATCTTTCATCCAAACCAATGAGTCACGCAGTACGATTGACTGGCATGGGTCTGATTCAAGGAAAGAAACCATGTCTCAGATGTTCTTTACTCATTAAAAAAAGCATATTTAGAAATAAGTATCCTCGGTTTGGATAGATTGAGCAGATGCACACTCTGTTAGGGCACTTCTGGAATGATTCATATGTTAATGTGGCGGAGGCTTGGTGCCAACAGAGAGCAGGTGCACAGCAGTTCATGGTGATCACTTTGATCAGCATTGTGAGTCCACACAAAGCTTCCTCTCCTGTCCTACCTGGGAGAGGAGGGGGTTGCCGTAAATCCCAGATGTAATTTGCTCAAGAGCCCCCACACAACCCCTTTAATTTACCAGCATAAAGCAATCTGAGTGGAAGATTGTGCCACGGCGCTTGATCTAAAACGAGTCGGGAGTCCTCCTGCGAAGTGCCAGAGGAGATGAGAAGCAGCTTGAAAAAGCGATTCACCTGCATTTAAGAAAAGGGGGGGGACGGGACTCCAGTATGGTTTCCCATTATCGTCCGAGGATTCTCTCGGTAGGGAGAAGGCAGTAAAATGAAATGGGTTGTTAAAAACTAGGCAATGATCCATAAGAGGAGCAATTTGAGTCTGCAGAGATGGAGATACAGCGTTGACTGGAAGGTGTTGTCACTAACTGAATGCCCCTCTCTTCCCTCACTGACCGTCACTGTTTGGCTTCAGGTTGTTGCGGCTGCGTAACCCGTGGGGACGCTTCTCGTGGAACGGAAACTGGTCGGACGAGTGGACAGAGTGGCCGCAGAACCTGAGGCACGACCTGATGGCCCACGGCAGCAGTGAGGGGGTCTTCTGGATGGAGTACAGCGACTTTATAAAGTAAGTAATCAATTAAAAAAGGCCCTATTATGGTTTTTGGGGTTTTCCCTTTCCTGTAGTGTGTTATATAGATTTGTGTGCATGTAAATGGTCTGCAAGGGCTTAAATCCCTGTGTTCCCTCTAGAGGGAGTTTCTCTCCCACACACTCCCCCCCCCAAATCACTACAAGTCTGGGCATGTTGAGAGCTGTACATACACACAAGGGGAGTTAGTCGGTTCCGTAAGAGCCAGCATGCGGGACCGGGATTCTGGGATTTGTAGTCTTTCTAGTTGCGTATTTTTCAAAGTCTTATATTTCAACGACAAACTGTGACTTTGTTGACATGGAAATTATTATTTAAGATTGACAAACATCATATGTGTAATTGATGGCACAATTCAAACGGGATCAAATGATAATCTTTCTCTCTCCATTGACTTCACTGCATAATTTTTCAGAAATAAGGTCCCATGGGGCGGAAGTAGATGGGCATGACTTCGCCACTCTATAGAAATATGAATCATATCTGCCTCAAACCAGTTTTAGTTTGTTACGGAAATAGTACGCTTATTTGTACTTGGACAGATGACATTACAATGACATCACATAATCTTTAATCCACAACTTCTTTGTTTGTAGACGGGTATCGTCTCAGAAAGTGACTCACTCTTTCAGACTTATTCATTCATTCATTCATTCACTCGCAGTTGACTTTCTTCCACCTAGTATGCACCAGAGTATTAGCAGCAAATAAAGGGGAAACTTGAGCATAATATTATTGCTTCTGGTCCCTTTGATTTTTTATTTTGCACAGATTTTTCTTCTGCTAATTTTTGTATTTTCTATTATTATTTGACCTTTATTCACCCAGGATAGGTCTCATTGAGATTAAAAATCTATTTTTTTCGAGAGAGACCTGACCCAAGAATGGTAACAGCACAGTTACAGACCATTTTAAAACACACAATCACAACACACAGTCATACAACAAGTTAGCCAAAGCATTTACAGCCACAGCGGCCTGCTTCAAGGTCATTTAGTCACTTTGAGTTTGCTTAAAGAAACCAGCTCTCTAATGTATTTGAGACATGGCGGCCGTGGATGCTAACGCTTCACTATTTGTGTTATTCATTTAAGCTTCTGTTAGCCGGACACAGGTGAAATAACCCTTAATCGTGCCATGATGGACGCACGCAATGTGCTTTAAGTGATGGATAGTTTAGTCATTTCATGCCCTGCTGGATTTTGCTGACCATCAGGTGTTGACTCCAAACTGAATGACAGCTTTCTCTTAATTGTTTTTATTTCTCGGTTTCATTGGTTGATCAGGATTTGTCAGGCCTGTACTTGTCATTACTCTCAGGATTGATCTAATATGACAAAACTCGCTGTCATTCAATTACACACATTAACAGGTTTTGACAGGTTTTTTTTGCTGTGCTAATGTGTGTTTTTATTTATTATGCATAACCATTTCTTTGGCAAGTGACCTTTGGGAGGTTAGTAAATTATGTTGCCTTTAACAGCTTGATTGAAAGTAATCTGAAACACAAAAGGGAGCGAGTTGATGCCTTGTAGCTTCCTAAAATATAAGTGTAAGTAAAAACAACCTAAATGCACTCATTTACACCAAAAATAACCTAATCTGTGTGATTTGTGTGTTTTTAAAGAGGGCATATTATACCCATTTTCAGTTTCATTCATTTGTATTTTGCACCTCTACTGTGACTGCTTATACTAAAGACCATTTACCTGCACAAAAACTAAGCTAACTTTATTAACAGCACTTGCCTAGAAAAATGTTTTCCCTCCCTGTCAGCAAAGCATCTGATCAATAGACGTTGTCACAAAGTCCACCAGGTTAGTAGGTTGACCTGAAAATAAATGGTGCGTGAACCTGGCGGTTATTCCTGTGTATCGGGCTGTTACTCATGTCCCTCGTGTCCTTAAAAACAAGAGGCCACAGAGATCAATGTGTCCGGCCTCCTGAACAAACCGGAAAAATGTGTGTGTGGCCTCGAAAAGACCCGAATCCCATCTGTCTTCTGACTGTTTATTGTTTACTCTGTCAGATAAATAATCTCTTGGCTCTGTGCTAGATAAAAGCCTACAGCATATCTCTGCTAGAAATAAAAAAGTAGCCAGCTTGTTGGACAAATACTGTATTGGACTAATAGATGCTGATTTCACAAATATATATATATCCTTAAAACGAGCTGAATTCTAAGAACCAAAAGATGTTAACAGCAGACATGTTCATCTCCAGCAATCAAAGCCTACTCCAAAGCTGCCTTGTGCCTCTCTTTTTTACCTGTCTCGTCTTCTCAAGTGTCAAAAGACAAAAGTAAGATGTAAGACAGTTGTCTGTGCGAGGTTAGGAAGTGATGAAACAATGAAAAACACTCAGAAAGTGAGGAAGGGAGCGTCTCTCTCGGGGGCTCGGTCTTTGAAGAAGGAGGTCTGACATGTTAGAAAGGTAAATGGTGTTTATTCAGCAGCAGCCTCAGAGGCTATGCTAATATTAAAGAGCTCCTGGTGATGCATGCAAATGAGACGGAGAGAGCAGCGGGTCAAATTGCTGCTGTCTCGGAAGAACCGCTTTTCTTTTGATACCACATATATGAAACTAAAGGAGAATGCATCCTCTCATCCATCTCCTCGGACAGGTACTTTGACTCAGTGGACATCTGTAAGATCCACTCTGACTGGCAGGAAGTGAGGCTGCAGGGCTGCTTCCCCAGCAAGGCCAGTGGCCCGGTCACCGTCACAGCGCTCACCGTGCTGGAGAGGACGGCGCTGGAGTTTGCTCTCTTCCAGGAGGGAAGCAGGTGAATAAAAGAAACAAAACATCCCATTAATTCGCAATATCTCTTACAAAGAGGCAATTTGTCACAGGCTCCATATACCTCCACAGGAATACTGTGAACTGCTTACCTCGAGCAGTTAAAATCTATTATTCCTTGGTATTTCTCCCTATTCATCAATAGCTTCAATTACATCATTATTACTACATTCAAATTGTTTCTATCTAACCTCTACAGTCAACCTAGCTCTGTGTAAATGCTGTACAGATTTATATTGAATGACCATGTTTTTGTAATTTAGCTGTATTAGAGGTATTTTATTCCCTATGCAACACAGACATTTCTATACCTTATTGCAGCTACATGCTAGAGCTGCACAATGAAGCAACGTTGTATAGAAATAGCAATATAACTTCCATGGTATCTGACTGAGGGTCAATAAATCTTATGTAATTTGTTTCTAAGTTTATCGTTCTATTTCCATCTTCTTTGCTCACCCCCTCTCTCTCTCCAGGCGTTCGGACACAGCGGACAGCCACCTGCTGGACCTGTGCATCATGGTGTTCCGTGCGTCCTTCGGCAGCGGCAACAAGCTGACTCTGGGCCGCCTGTTGGCCCACAGCAAGCGAGCCGTGAAGAAGTTTGTGGGCTGCGATGTGATGCTGGAGCCGGGGGAGTACGCTGTCGTCTGCTGCGCCTTCAACCACTGGCAGATGAACGTCAGCGGGACGCCAGTGGGAGGTCCACCCACACCCAGTAGGTTTACAGAAACAAAACACACAAGCAAGGCTTTGTTGTTGCCTAATCATTTACCCCTGTTTACCATACAGTAGGAGGTACTTTTTAAAAGCGTATTTCTGTCCTGCAGTCTCCAGTCCTACCAGCGCAGCAGCACGGCGGCCCAGCAA
>NW_011349520.1:90251-95251 GCF_000735185.1 Notothenia coriiceps | reverse complement strand
TAAAAACTATATGCTGCAATGTCAGTTAATAGCCCAAAGTATTTAGAAGCCTATACTCAGGATTCTCACTGGAGTGTACTCAGATATCTGAAGACTGTGATAGTGTGGAATATAGTTCCTCAATCTCATTTCCTGTCAGCATGTTACATCCTTTTTTACTCAAAATAGACTGAATCAGAAAAACAACAGTCTAAATTGCTGACTGAGCAACTTTTCTTCCTCCAAACCTAGCTTTAACTTTGCTGACTAGCTAATAAACAGTTCCAAGATCAGTGCCATACTTAAGGACGGCACAATCATTTTGAGCCAGAATTGTTTTTATTTCTAGCAGGGAGGGATTCCATTCATAAATTATTGTTTATTTCAGTTTTCCAACAACAAAAACAATGGTTTCATCATAAAAATATCTAATTCAAAGCATAATCATTTTTGATTTATTGGAATACGGGATGGCTTCTAGTTCATCACCAGACATGTGGCCTGAAATTTAAGAGTGGATGTACTTTTACAATTTTGTCATGTTTTTCATCAATATTGATACTTTGAGATATATTCTTACTTTAAGGGTGTATAGTTTTAGTTACATTATCAGGAGAAGGTCTGAATAAATGATTATGTATGCTTTGGACGGGATGGATTTGTAATTTCGAAAATGATTCCTCCCCTCCTCACCAATGTCATTTGCATACAGTCCCTTACCTCACTTCTTTACAGGTTGCACAACAGAAAAATGCCATATTTATTTGTATCCGCTTGAACTAGAATGGCTTTTCAGCTGCTAAATATCCCCCCCCCCCCACCTCTCTGCCCCCCCCCTGCAGGCAGGTGCTGGTGGTGCTCTCTCAGCTAGAAGGAAACGCCGGCTTCTCTATCACACACCGCCTGGCTCACCGTAAAGCAGCCCAGGCCTCTCTGGGGGACTGGACCCCCACCAAGGCCACCCACAGCCCCCAACTCACCCCGGACATCGACGGTCTGCACCGCCCCCGGCCGCTATGACCACCGCCCTCCGTCTCACACACACACTCAAACTCTTACCCGATGAACTGTCAGACCACTGGAAACCCAGGCGGGGGGGGGCGGGGGTCGTGTGCAGCCCTGAATGGTGGAGAAAGATGTGTATTTGTGTGTCCCTTTGGGTGAACACACACCTTGAATGTAAATGGGCAGCGTTTGTGTGTCCTTCTAAGGCTCCATAAATGCTTTCATCCGCAATCTCTCCCTCGCCATAGGGGACGTGCCATGTCAGGATGAAATGAGGGAAGCGGGGGGCCACGTGAAGTGACCCCGGACTTACTTAAGGAACTATTTTTCACCCGGGGGCACCTAACGGGATCCAGTTCAGACTACTTAACATTCTGGTACGAGCGCTGTACGTGGAAGGGATGTCCTATATCCTTCACAGGAGTCAGGGTGGAGTGCCGCAACTACTGAGCCATTTTCCGGCCCACAAACTATGAGCCAATCACCCGCAGCGATCAGACACTAACCCCCATGTCGTCTACGAGGACAGCTAACTAAGCCGGAGACTTCAGGGGGGTGTTTATCTCGCCCCGGCCCTCCCTACGGTACTTAATGAGCCAAATCCATATTCATGTTTTTTTAATCAAGATAATACACGTCGGTCTTACTTGTTTTATACAACGCCCTTGTTGCTGTCTTGTCCATATTTGTGTTTTTTGAGGTCGTAGAAAAAAAAGCCATCAGTACTGTCTGTCCTCATCGTCATCGGAGTGCTGTCTCGCAATCCCCGAGCTCAGGACCAAACACAGCTGGAGTCAAGCTAAACCTCGAGATGATAGCTGGAGAAGCATCTCTTATTGTAAGCTCTGGTTTAGATGGGTTTTTATCTTGTGAAATACTCACGCATTTTAGATTCCCTTACTTGTGTTTTGCGTTTTCCCTACAGAATACAGCCACTGTAACTCCCTTCTTTCCCTTCTTCATCTCCTCTCAGCCTCAGTTTTGGGGTGCAAAACGCTGTAGGCGAGTCATTTAATGACCAGCTTTGTAGATCACCCCTCGGGCCTGCTGGCTTCTCTCATCCAGTTCAGCCGTCGCTTTACAAAAATCCCACCCTCTACAGAAGTTGTATGAATGAAATGATGCTGCTTCTTGCACTCTTAGATTGTGAACCCCTAAAATATGTGTCTCGATACAAGGGATTTAACGATATATCGCGATATATTTTTTTTATAAAACCTTTATTCAACCAGATGGTCCCATTGATATTATCGATCTCTTTTTCAAGGGAGACCTGTCCAACATGGCAGCAAGTACGTTAAAAAAAAAACAACAGATAACACAAAAGGACATGGTATTTACAGGGCTACATACATACCTAGAGACATTGACAAGTACCAACGTAACATATTATATATCTCGCCCTGGTCAATAAGCCTCAAAACTATTATTTTTGAAGTGGTGGAGAGACAATGCACAGTTTTACCCACTGCTGTCACCCATGGCCAAAGCATATCTCTCTGTCCCAGCAACATCAGTACCAAGCAAGAGAGTTTTTTCCACAGCAGGGGATATCGTAAACGCCCAAACATCCCAGCTTCTACCTGGAAATGTGGACATGCTCATATTCCTAAAAGATAACCTTGATGATGCTGAGTGAGTGAGTTAGTGAGTTAGAGTTGAGTTACTTGAAAAACTGAAGTGAAACTTGATTTATTCTATTGCAGGGTCTGATTATTATATTGTTGACACTTTAAAATACTATTATCCTACTAAAATGCTGTACAAATCAGATTTATTATTTAATAAAAAAAAAAAAAAATTCACATATTTTTTCTTTATTTTTCAATAACCCGATAAATATCGTACCGTGGACTTTTTATCGCGATATTATCGTACCGTGAGTTTTTGGCATCGTTACATCCCTACTCGATACTGAAGGTCAGCTGTCTGTTTCTCCCAGTCTCTCGGTGTACTCTTTAGTGTGCTGAGGGAGTAGCAGAGCCGCTGTTTGAACAGTCACTTTGCCACAGAAGAGCTCTTTCGTCGAGCTGCACAGTTTACTTTGGGAGGTCAGGGACCATTTTTGTTTGCTTGTGTGCAGCACGAACATCTGGGCCGTCCTCCCACTAGAATACTCCCGACCGCACATAAACGACAAGTGGAGTCCTCGTTTAATAACAAATTAACATTTTAGTCAGACTGCATGCACGTAACAAGAGAGAGAAGAGACCCCTGAGACCCTGACACAGAAAATAAGTGGAGTTCATGCTGCAAAGGACGGACTGCCTACAGCTGTTTTTACGAAGTCCCTCTTTCCATTCCTCCATTGTCAAAGCCATTACTCCTGCTTCACTAAGGATCATTCAGTCCTCACCATGGCAACATAGATGTTTCATTCATCCGAGAGAGGGAAAGGTGAATGCGGTACTACAGTAACGGGATGGAGTGTGACTCTTTTCTAAGTCAAAGTTGATGTCTTATTATTGTGTGGGGATAAACTTGAAAGCTGAAATTGCTCGAGCAATGGTAGGGGGAAAAAAGCTTCTTTATTATGTCAAGATCATAGTTCCCACATGAAATGATTTTAAGTTAAGGACTTAAAATCAGCTACCTTGAGTTGAAAAAGTGCCGAATCGTGCATCATCTCATGAGAATTGTCTTTGTCTTTCCTTATGGTTTACAGTAAACGGCAGCACTGTGTCCCGTATGCTTGCAGTCTTACTTACTACGCACAAACACGACTTGCAGGCTGTCATCCTCATATGAAAACTACTCCAGCAGTGTGGCGTTTCTTTGCTGAAACCCGAAGCTGAAGTAACTGTAAATATGTTTTCCAAAGAAACATACCGTGTAATAATGACCACTCTCAGATGTCTGTGTGGTCGCAGCACAGCAGCTGTGAACTTTAATTTATTTGTATAAGTGATTTGCAGGCCTGTTGTCAAAAATGATCATTGCTGAATACTGGTATGACGGATAAAGGAATGTGATAATGTAACGGCGTTACATTGAGCCCAGAGGGATTGACCAGAAAATGAACCTGCACTGAAACACCTGCAATGACGAGGCACCTCAAAACATTCAGTGTCCCCGCTGGATCACTTTACATTTACATGAGATTTTGTTTTATACAACGTTTTATTTGTCATAATTGTCATCTTGGCTCTTTGCTGGTGAACCTACTCCTCTTCTGTGAAGTTGTGGTGCTGATTCTTCTGTGCGTCAGGGGCGCCCCCTGCTGCCGGAGAGGAAAACACAACGCCTTGTTTCTTCCCATTCGTCTGCTTCCCTCCGTGTAAATTGTACAGAATGCAGACTTTAAGCCACGTAAAAGATAGAAAATGGAGAGGAGGGATACATCAGACCCTTTTAAACTTGTATGATAGTAGAAACAACTAAGAAATTCAACCTAACGCTGAAAAAAAAAGAACTCTAATGAATGTGATATATATTTTATTGATCTTTTTCTGGGAGGGGAATACGAGAATATGTGTACAAACAATGTATGTTTAATTTTTAATCTCAGGTTCCGGCGGACCAAATAAATTTTTTAAATTAAGAAAAGGTGTCATTATTATAAATTAACTCATTAACTCTACATTAATAACATTTACTCTGTGTTGTGAGCTTTTTGCTTTGAAATCAGTTGCTTTTCTAATCAGGCTTTAGAAGAAAAATAGGAAGCCTTTAAACTAGAATAACAGCTCGATAAAAAGCTAATGTATTAACATATAAAACCGTTTTGTCCACTTGTTTCCTGCACTTTGATTGATTCTGATGTGTTTGTTATCGTTGGTTCCTCATTGCTCTCCATTTCCTGCCCTGTGATGTTCTTCCTCTCATCCCAGCATGTTTATTTTTCAGATGTCTGGTGTATCTTGTTTATGTGTCCGCTCCAGTCTCCACCTCTTCTCCTAATCCTCCTCCCGCCCCACCCTTCTTGCTCTAAGAATGTCCCGCTTCCTATTCCTCTCTTCTTTGGTTCCCATCTTCCTCCAAGGCAAATTCCCCTGCTGGACTCATCCCCAACCCAC
>NW_011349520.1:75613-90237 GCF_000735185.1 Notothenia coriiceps | reverse complement strand
CCCCCCTCTCCCCAAATGTCACTCCCCCACCCCAGGCTTCTTTCCCTACGTTGGCTCTGTGGTGCTGAGTTCATTACTGACCCGAGTAGAGACAATAAAGGGCTCCACGAGGTGCTGACATCCAGCATAAGGAGCTGTCAAATACTTCCTTCCTTCTACCAAGAAACCTCACCTTGAAGTCTCTCTTCTCACCTGGAGACTGAAGGTAAAATCCCTCTCCAGTTATCGTGTCCTTGTGTTCACGCCATTCAGTGTGATGATAATGCAGTGGTTTCCCGATAGTAGCACTTTGCATGCTAAAAGCCTAATAACAGTGTCACGGGCAGATATGTGAGAAAAGAAAGAAAAAAAAAAGAAACCTGCCCTCTCGTGGGAAATCTGTTCATTTCCAACCCGGCTCTGTAGATATGGAGGAGCTAATTAGATATCCTTTTTTAATTTACTCTGCGACATGATGAGGCTAAAAGCATTTCCCAGCAACACTTGTGAATTAAATTGAAAAGAGTCCCAGAGAAAGTAGAGGGAAAGTTGTTTCTCTGTGAAACTGAAGGGGCATGCTGGGTGCAAGGGAGTGTGATCAGGTGACGCTTTTATTGTGAAAGTTAAGAATAGTGTTATTGCTGCCAGCTGCTTGGAGTTAAAGGCAGTGTTTTCAATTCCAGGTGAAGCACTTCTGTATGTTAGAGATTTGTATTTTTTAAAGATTTTAGTTTTTGTATGCATGGTTCTTGTTTATTAAAGACTTTATAAACAAGAACAACTGGCACCTAATCTAAACCAAACAGAAATCTGATTCTAACTTACACATATGCAAAGTATCGGATGTTAGCTCCCAGTGAAATCTAAAGAAAGACTTCACAAGCTACTTAAGCCACCAAGAGTGCCACCATCAGATGATCACATTTCCCTCGCCTCTTATTCTCCCACGTGTCATGCCAAGATTCATGTGACACGCAAGCAAGGTTTGTTCGGACGGAGGGTTTTTGTCAAGGGTAGCAGTATGAAGAAACATGCCTCCATCCATCTGAATGTGCATGATCCTTCTTTTGTAAGAGCTTCTGTCATCAGGGTCTTGGTCGGAGTGAATATGAGTGACAGAGGGTGTATTTTAAAGGTCTTCAGTCTACTGAGTACTTTACACTATGTTGAGATACTGTGTCAGCCTTGAGAATAGGAATCTATACGGTGTCAGTTTATGTATAGCCAGTTTCCATGCTGCTTGGTGAAGAGTCCATATCCTTGGCATAAGTCAAACTGCAGCAGCTTACTTGGTGTATTTTTCTTTTCTAAATGTTATCATCAGTCCCAAAGACACTTTTGTGGCTCCTGCAGCAGCAGTGATGTATTATCAAGAAGAGCATTTCACACCCTGTCAGGAGTCTTCTAATAACAGGGCAAATCTTTGTTGTGTTACTTGGTCGCATAGGACGAATACCTTTTTTTGGGCTGAGGACTGTATGTCAACATTTCCAGTCCTGCTTCTTCTCATTTGTCAGTGTGTCCTGATGAGGCGGAGGGGGGGTGTCTCACACCCTTCTGACTCTGCTTTGTGTCTGTCAGTAAGCGCACAGCACACAAAGGCTGGTAAACAATGGATCAGATTTTCTTTAAGGACGTCAAAGGGAGGCTATGTTGACAGATCCATGATCCAAGGGCCATTCAGAGTCTAAAACGCTGCATAGTAATTCAACTGAAAACATAAGTTATCATAACAGAAATGAGCCTATTTTTGTTAACTATGAGCAAATTGGGTTTGCACGTGTTTGATAAGCAAGGACAATCTCTAATTGTTGTAATAATAATTATCTATATTTATACTGAGCCTTTAAACACAGTTTAAAAGTGATTTCTGAACACATTAAAACACAAAGGGAATGAAAAATAAAAATGCAGCAGCCAAATCCAGACACATATTGAAACACAGTGAAAGAAACAAAAGGTTTTAAAGTGAGGTTAAAGTGATTTTTAAAAGCCATACAGAGTTTGCTTCCAGGAAGACAGGCTGTTCAAGTGATGTCACAATGTACACTAGTTAGTACACCTGGACATCACTGCAGCAAAATGAGAAGTTAAACCACAAAATCTGCAAAAACAAGTTTTTCAGAGGGCGTTTCTTCACTCTTGAAATGTCAGAAATAAACTCAACACTAAGCAGAAGGTGTTTAATACAGTATTTTATGGGATTCTGTGTTAATTAAAGGTTTCTTTTCTGTCCTATAGTGGAAACTAAAGTAGACAACATGGCGTCACACATCCCAGCGCTCCCACTCCCTGACGCTCCCAGGACTGACAGCGTCTTCTCTGTCCTCTCCGGCTTTCACTCTCTGGACTCCAACGTCCCGGGCCTCTCCAAGGTAATTCTCAACAAGCTCAACATGAAGGACTACGGAGAATACAGGTAAAACTGCTAAAACTATCTTAAAGGTCACCTATTGTGCAAAATACGTCTTTTATACACAAGTGTCCCCTCTGTGTAAAGCGATTCTGAACGTTTCAGGAAAAAGGATTCGCTCACTTTTTGTTCTGATCCATTTATATAAAAACCTGTTTGAAAACGAGCTGATGAGATTTTGGCCACTTTATGATGTCATAGCGATTTCTTGGCTTGTGCATTAGCCAATAACTAAGGTAACGCCAAATCACCTGAATCTCCTCCTAGAGCACCATTGTGATCTTTTTAACCAAATATCTCTCAGAGGGGCGTGGGGGAGTGGCTCCTTATTTTCATCTAAAGTAACAGACAGAGAATCAGCACTTTGGAAACAGGGCTGAAACAGATGGGATTATGGCACTTCAGAGAAATGTTCTTTATATATCTGAGACCTATAATATATTGATGGAAAAACTGTATAATAGGGGACCTTTAAAACATCATCTGTTGCATTGCCTCTATGCCTATATCTCACTCAAATACCACCCTGAATAATTGTCTGATTCTAGGGCCACCGTTGAGGGAAAGGCGAAGGCAATCTCGTTCCGCAACTACAAGGAGATGTTCAAGAAGATGGAGGAGACCTTCGAGTTCTGCACTAGCTGCAACACACTGCCAGCAAATCTCTGCGAGGGTCGGACCCTGAAACGCTGCGTGAAGTGAGTGCTATTCAGTCGCATTAACACTGACTAACATTGTTGACAGTCTGAATATTTTAAGCCACTAAAAGGCTTCACCATTCTCACGTCAGCTCCATATGTGCTGGGTCAGGACGTTGTTTTGGCTTTGTTGTCCAAAGGTTGTTACAAGTTGGTGTTTGTTTCAAAGGCAGAATTTCGGGACCACCCAGCTCTACAGTGGTGGACGTTGGCCAAATATAGCAAAGCCCCCTGATTACGTTTCATCTGCAGTTTATTAAGAGCAGCTTAATGCACTTCATAATGTCACAACATCATGAAGCAGGGTGGAAGTGAAATACTTTTCATGGGGCAGTTTTGTGTGATCTTTGCCTATGTTTGAAATGTTGAGGTCAAACACTGTTTACCCCCTTGATTGTGTTTTTTGCAGCAAATCCTTGAATTTGGGATTTATTTGTACCCTTTGCCCCCGTCTATTTGAAGGTCTGTATTGAGAAGAAGGAATGGATTAGATTATGCCGCCTCATGTTTTTGTGCCTCATTTTGTCTTCTGGCTCTATCGCTCTCCTTCTATCCCTCTCGCTCTGATTCTCACACACACACACACACAAACACACACACACACGCACACGCACGCACGCACGCACACTGAGACCATCTTGAGTGTGTGTTCCCTTGAAATTCCCAGCTGCCTGTGCCTCTCTCAGAAAAAGTAACCAGAAGCTGCTGATAAAAAAATAGAACTGCTGACAAGTAAAACCCTCAAGTCCGTTGACATCTGAGAATTACCATCAAAAGTCCAACAGTGGCTGCTTGTAACTTTCCATTTTATTTCTCACACTCTGCTCCACATTTATCTATTCATTAGCTTTAAAAGCTGAGGCATCCCTGGGGAAGTGTGTTTTACTTTACCTTTCAAGGGCACCTGTGTTTTCTCACCTTTTTTTGTCTCACTTTGTAAGCATGCTTTGGAGGATTAGTACGCCTGAAGTGTGCACTGACAGAACACATAGGCTGATAAATGATTTTATGTAAATGTGTGTGCCTAGGAGTCTGCAAATGATTGCGAGGTAATGTAATATAGCCTCCCCAAAGCACCAACTGGCGCTGGCTGTCAGACCTCTAATCCAACACATTACCTCACCACTTAAATTGTGTGACAACACAAAAGCCCACATCCGGGCAAAGAGGTCGTATACTCCGAAATAAATCCTGCCTCTACCTACGGTGGCTGTTTTTGCCAGCTGTCGTCTTAAATGGGACATAATTCGTCTTCATTGTCAGGAGAATGCATTGCATCTGATGCATAAATAAAGAATTGGCAGAAGAAAATGAATATAATATTCCTAATTATGTTTTATTTCCGGTATTATGTCAGTTAATCTTGGAACAAAACAGTCTAGCTTGCTAGCAGCTCTGTAAGGCTTTACTTAGCACATAGCCGGTCTTTGTGCTAATGCTAACCTTAGCATGCTAACATGCTCACAAGTTTTCTCACAAATTTAGCAGGTTGATGTTTAGCAAACGTTAGCAGGTTGATGTTTAGCAGGTACAATATCTTAGATAAGCACTGTAGCATCCTAGCATTAGCTAACTAGGACTTAACACAAGCTACACCTTGCTACATCTGTTCAGCCAGTGGAACAGGTAAATTAAACTAAGTTGCTTGGCATTGGACAAAGCAAATTGACAGTATCGTAACTAAAATGGGAAGGAGCAGCTGTGACGAGAAAATGTACAAAGTATGTAACACCAACCACTTTGAAACAAGTGATTCAGGCACAAAATATATATAATTACTAGGAATTTCCTTGAGAAAATGTGACGGGGTTGAATGTGACGGGGTTTAAGTTTTTGGCAAAAAGTAGCCATGAGACCTTTTTTTAGCGAAGACACATGGTATTTAAGGACATCATACAATTGTAATATTTTGCAAAACTATTGTTTAATTTTTCCGAAATAATTGTTTACCATAAGTAATTCATACAACAGAATTGAAATGTTGAGTTTGACAATCACAATCTGACAATAAAAAAATGAAATATAGGTAAGAAAAGACACTGACACTTGCCTTTCTTGCCGCCTTTTCCTCAATAGACTTCTGTGACGTCACTCCCTCAATGCAGATGTCACATGGACTGATCCATTATTTTAATAGGGGGGTAAAATGTATAGCGTTACGGGTTTGAAACAAACGACGAGTGTCAATAGTGCAATTTCATAGATAATTCATGTATTTTTTCAGATTTTTTTTTTCTTAAACTATACACGCATTATGATTATGTTAGCATCAAAATGTTGGTATAATTGTTATTTGTTTAATATTCAATGAATATGTGATGATGCTCAGTGAGGACATGCACAAATGTGTGTTGTCTACTACAAAGACAACTAATTATTAGAAAACAAAATATATATATTTAGTTTTACATTGTAATGCAAAACACCCTTTAATTCAGTGCTTTAAACTATATTTTGTAGTTTCCTTTCATTTAAAATCTTTGAAGTAAGCTTGGGGGACTCAAAGGGCACCCGATTCAGAGAATCAACCCTCTACGTTTTGCCGCCTGATGACAGATGGCGAACTTCCTTAAATATTGGCACAGATATTACTTAAATTACATTCTGTTCAGTTAGCCTCAACTCTAAATGTCATAATTTGCATAAATCAGCAGCTGATGTATCCCAGGACATTAGATAATCCATCCAGTCTGGATCCCCTGCCAACACTTTTCCTCTTAATGGATGACAAATTGACTAACCACACGATGAAAGAGAGATTTATTGTAAAAACCCGCCTTAAAAATTGTGCATTGACAGTTTTTATATCGCTGACCAGTGGGCTGAGGAGAGGGTTTCTTACTAAAAGCATCTCTTTTCTGAGATGAAAGAAGTTGATGCGTATCTGGATCTTTAATTGCAGTCACAAGCCATAAAGACCTGTCATGGGAAACTGAAATCTCAGGAAATCTGATGTTATCTGTGATAACGAGGCGTAGACAGATTCCCATCACGTTCACTGACTGCAAAGTGTCCGATAGGTTTCACGCTAATGTTAAAATTCCTCTGCACGCTCCAAATGAATTACTCTCATCCCTGCACAGTGCGTTTTATGGTAGAGGAAGACTTTGAAGACACAACTTTTGTCTAATCCTTATAGTTAGAACTCGTGTGAACTCTAACGTTTACCTTATAGTAGCCGGATGTTTAGCATGTGACTCCATAGACAAGAGAGGAGAGAAAAGACCTTCAAAAACTCTTAAGTCTATATATGAAAAAGAGGACTGAATTGCCTATATAAATAAACTTGCCCTGCGCTGCCTTACAGTTTAGAAAAACCTTTTTTTAAACACTAATGGGCATCTGATAATATATTTTTTGCAGAATACAAAAAATTGTGAATCTCTAGTAGGTCGAAAAGTTCTGTTTTGATGCATGATGTGACTTCTCCTTGCCTTTAGTTGTGCATAATAGGAAATACAAATACATTTTTGCAAGAGCTTCTTATTATATATTTCCAACAAGATTCTTTAATAACAAAACAAGCCTTTAACGGACATGATTGTCATGACTGTCAATCTGGAGAAATGCCTTTGTCCTCACAAAATGTTCAACGTAATATACTATGTCGTTTTTTAAATAATATGTTCAACATATTATACAATGCTGTCGAAAAATATGAGAAAAAATACATTTTCAAAACACCATTAAAACGCTCTTAAAACACGCAAAAGCTATGTGAATAAGCCTTTATCAGTTATTGTAAAGCAGATCGTGCTGCAGAGTTACATTCGGCTGGCTCTCCTCTCCCACACTCTGTGACTCTATAGAAGGTCAGTGAGTGGATTGTTTATGTTACTAACAACGCTCCAATCTGCGGTGTTCACAGATGAGAGCAAGCTGACTCTGCCTTTCTGTTATTTGGGGTATTTTTAACGTGGTCTTTTCTGGATCCGGGACCTTTTTACTTTAAAGGAAGGCAGCAGAACACATTTTGCTATAATGAGAGACATCGGGTTTATGCAGGAAGGCTTAGAGACGGTCAGCGATGGAAGATGAGACACAAACAGCTGCTGAAGCTTTAATTAGGCTGTGGTTTAGAAATAGCAGGTGCATAATGGACTACTGGAGGCTATATACCAAAATATATCTAAATAACCCAAGATATCTATACGATCAGATCGAGCAACAACATCTGCGTCTCAGGATTGAAGCTGCACTTTTTGTAATGACCAGCAGGGGGCTAGTCCTTTGGTGTCTGATTGTATAGAAGTCTATGAGAAAATGACCCTACTTCTTAATGGATTTATAGCCTTATTAAACATTTCTTGACAAGTTTAAGGTGCAAATGGCTGGATTTAAGTCTTGTTCAATACAGAATGATGTTCATTTTGATAATTATGGTTAAAGTGGACCTATCATGCTATGTTTGAAACATATATTTTAGGGCCATACCTATATAAAACATGATCATGCATTTTAGCCATGCCTCATTTCGCTCTATTTGCTCTTTTCCAGCCCTGTTTTTGCATGGGCTGATTCTGCTTTTGTGGCAGACTACAGCGCCACCTACAGGCCTGGCATATGTACTACTACAGCGTCTCCAGCGCTTTCGAGCGGTCTCTCATTCCCCTGATAGGTGGATAAAAGACGTACAAAAGTGCATTTTGCATGATAGGTCCCCTTTAAGTAAATATTAAGTGTACTTATGACAGTATGTACACTTTCTACTGTGCAGAGAACAAAGATTATAAGAGAGTTGATGGTCAGGTAGATGGTGGATGTTTGTGTGTTTTTACCTGAGGAGTGAATGGCCTTGCTGCGTTTCTGCATTACCTCCATCTGCTGCTGCCTGCCGACAGGGCGGGGGTGGGAGGAGCCGAATCGCTTAAGGGTTAAATAGGTGATAAATGACCCACATAGCCTATGTCAAAAACATCAGAACAAAACGAAATAGTATAGTATGACAAAATGTCTGAGAAAAAAATACTTAATTATAGTAAGTCCGAAATATTTATATAAAAACGTATGTCGAAATTGTAGTTAATTGACTTGTTTAGTGTTCGGTTGTATACTTAATAACCCTTTAGTAACTTTTTTTGGCTTTATGGTGAAGACATCAATGATGACAACGTGTCAAGTTTCATTCAAATACCTTGAACAAAAGATAAAAAAGATGCTTTGAATGTACAATAAGATATGGATGCATGCATGGAAAGTGAGATGAATTCATGATGTGTTTAAGTGCTCCGGGCCCGAGGTATATTCCTTCACACATTTTAAATTTCACAAATGAAATAAAACACCAGGAGTCTCTGGGAGTTTCAGTGTCATTTTATTGTGAAAACATCGGACAAGATGAACCACTCTACACTTAACTCAGTGTACAGTCAATTATTCATGATTTCGGTTGAGTGCGCCTGAAAATAAACGGAGTAAAACAGTGAGAAGCCGTCGAGAACAAAAAGAGGAGATTCTTTAGGTGTGTTGCTATGGTTATCGGAAGAAAGAAATATGGGTACTGAGAATAAATAAATAAATAAGTGGCGTCCGTTTGAATTAGACTCTTGCCTACTTCAGAGGGACGATCACTCTAAAGGCAGAGTGGGTACAGCACACACACACTGTCAACACACACACACCGCCATTATCCAGCTACTACATTTGTAGTTACAGCACATGAGGCACTCGGACACACACACGGTGAGAAATGCTGATGACATGGTATAAATTCAGATACAGACACAGCTGATTTAGGACTCATTCCTCAAAAGGTCACACACACGCACACACACACACACACACACGCACGATCTAAGGTCACTGAAGGAGGACGTAGACACATGAAACATGGATAGATTTTACAAATACTGTACATTTGTGATACAGCCTTCCTCCCACAGTAATTAAAGAAGATTATTTAAATGTATTCCACTGGGTACGCTCTTCACACTTTCCCTGCACACAGCGAAGACAGTAATGACAGAACGCCTCTTCAGTTACGCTGATAGCTCACTTTGTGGCGAGATGACGCCCCCATTCATCATCCTGTTTATCCAACATGGCAAAAATAGCCGTCAATGGGAACAACATGGAATTAAAATGTTGACTATATCACAGAGAAGTGGGGTAATTTTACGTTTTGGGAACATCTTGTTGCGCACACTCCAGACATGGGACGATCAAAATATGCTTTCAAATATTTAAAAAGAACTTACAAATTTGGAAATGTCTTAACTTGTGTTCAGGTACAAAGTATTAAAAGGCATCACATATAGGACATATTTAATGTATGTGCATTTTAACGCTTTGTGGTGAAAAACAAACAAATCAAAACTCTTAAATAAAGAAAAATATAAATCATTAGAATTCTTCTGCATGAATAAAGAAAACATGAATACCTATATGTTGGAAGTCACTTAAGTAAGGCTATTATCACAATTTATAATCACCATCACTTTATGGTAAGGGAATTTTCTCGGGATTCGTCCCATGTCTGGCACACACAGTTTTATGTTTCTGTTCAACTGGGGATTATTAGTGAGTTTAAAAGTAAGAGGAGGGTTGATCGATACCTTCTGACATTTGAAATATGAATTTTTGTTCAGTGAAGCTGGAATAAACCTTTGCACTTTAAGGACAAATTAAAACAATTCCTCTTTTGTATCATATGTAATCCAGCAAACCCCAAATCTTAAATCAACTTTATAATGCAGTACAAATAAATGCTTGTATATGGAGGTCATGTGTTCACCCATTCACCCCCTCTTTTTCTCCTTATTATATTATTACAGCAGAGTGTTTAAAACAGCATAGCGATAGGCAGGACATTGAGTTTAAAATGAACATAAAGGAATGAATAGTGTGTGTGTGTGTGTGTGTGTGTGTGTGTGTGTGTGTGTGTGTGTGTGTGTGGGTGTGTGTGTGTGTGTGAGAGAGAGAGAGAGTGTGTGTGTGTAAGGAGGAAGGCCAAGGTGAACTGAACATGACGGCTTAAAAACAACAGCAGAATGAAGGACATCATGTTTACACTGTACACAAAAAAAATGCATTTGAGCTGTAGATAAATAAGTGAAACAGGAAGAGAAGGAGAAACAAAATAAAAACCCGGCTTCGTCCCTCTATGCTGATGAAAGGTTATATTATTGGTTAAATAGATGCTGAAATATGTTTTGGTGTCAAAATAAAAACCTTTACAAACCTTTAGTTTGTACTCCAATGCCTCTTCGGCCTTTAAGGGAGAGGGTGGGAAATATACTTATTTGAATACCACACAGTTAGCAGCCACGTAGCTTAGCTTAAAAACAGAAGAAAAAGGCGGGAAAATTCAATCTGCTCAACTCTTTTTTTCCCATGAGCCTCTGCTGCACTTTGTGTTTAGTGCTAATCAATAAATGTTAGCATGCTTACACCCTATGATGGTGACCACTCTTAGCATGTTAGCTGCTACACATCAGTATTTTTAACATGCTGCTAGCTGCTAGCGCATAGCAAATTAGCATATTTCCCATGTTATCAAACCACCCCTTTATTTGGTATTGATATTAACCGTTCATGACACTATTCTTTGTTGTATATCAAATGTTTCTGTCTGTATAAATAATAAATAAAAGTACACATCACATCCTTGAATAACCTCCCTCGGATATGTTAAGAAGCTTTAGTATTCCTGCAATTCAGTCCAACATTGGACATCGTCCGAAAACAACATAATTATACCCGTTGTATATACACAGCTGGGAGTTAAGAATAGCCACAAAACAAATGTGGCTGTTTGTTTTTGTCCACCACTGACTCACTTTTTTATATGCAGTAGGCAATTTTTGGGTTTGGGGTGTAAGAGGAGAAAATAGCGAGGCCTAAGAGGTCCTTTCTGTATCGTTTGTCTTCCTTTCTCGGGGCTAAATGAGCAGTTTAGGCTGAGGCTCAGTCAGTGTGTTAAAGTGCAGAGGTGTAACTGCTGAGTAAGATGCTGCGTGGCATCAACATCAGCAGGAGCGCTAATGTGAAAGCTGAATGTGTGTGTTTTTGTGGAAGCCGTGCTGAGAATACAGCCATTGTTTGTGCACGGGTAACGGTAGCTTTTCTCCTTTATTAGAGCCAGATGTCTGTGTGTGTGGGGGCAAACAAAAACAAAGAAATAAGGCCCGTTCTCTCATTACACCCCCCTTACACTGGCATACATACACACTACAGCAATAATACAGTTACAAGGAAGGGTTTACAGCTAAAATGTGAAGAATAATGTGTCAATTAATCATGTACATTTTACCAGCTTCATTTTAAAGACAAGAAAATGAAGAAGTTGACCCAGAATTGCAAAACTCAAGGTCAACTGTCCATTATTTTTACGTACTATAGACTGTAAGACCCCTTTGATGATTTAGGATTATGCAGAATGTATTTGCTGAACAATCGAAGATCTTACAACTAAATGTTGATAACAGGATTCAAGGCTCTTTAACTCATTACACCTTTAAATGTTAACACTGATGAAGATTATGTACTTAATATACATACAATCATAATTCTGGCTTTTTACATTGTTTTTCTACTGCTATTCCTGCCTTTTGTGTACACTCAAAACTGAATATCTAAATTGATGTTATGCAGATGTAGGGACCTCTGATAAAAAATGTGTGATATTGTGCGGTGGAATCGATGGTGTCTAGACTTCACTGGGCTTTAAAATAAGTAAAAATAAAACCAGACTCATTTTACTTGATCCATTAGTAATACCTGCCGTCTTGTAATCCAGACATATGCAGTATAACAGCATCAGCAACATCTCTACTCAGAATCTGGTGAATCAAATCAATACCAGCAGGAATGATGGACAACACTATAAATAAAACTCAAGGAATTTCTCTTATAAATAACCAGACTAACAGACTGCATGAGAAAATCATATTTCTTGTTCAAAAATGTTTACCTTGAAGCTGGAGTGGTTTATAATTCACAACGAGGTTTGAATAAAATACTGTCTCTCTTTCCCTATCTCTATCTCTCTGCTGTACAATTCAGCGCGGGATAGAGAGTGCAGTTATTGACCTTGACATCACTATCATTAATTACATTACACTATGAGATACAGTCTCTGACTCTGAGATGGGGGCATTAGATTCTCGATATGTTTACAAAGTACAACAGCGAGTCTCATGTTGTGGTCAAGGAGGATAGACTTATGAATTTGCTCAACTTCAAAGATGTGTCCTGAACACTGAGTGTGGATCTCTGAGGCTCTGGCAGGCATTTTGGCACCAAATGTTTGACAAGAGGAAATGGGAAAGAAGTCAAAAATCTGATGGTTTCAGACACAGAAGGACAAAGCCATGGAAATGTACCGTATACACCCTTCGAAAAATGGAAATGCTGCAATGTACCAATAATGTATTGAGGCAAGTAGTGAAGAAGAAGAAGAAGAAGAAGAAGAGAGAAGACATTTTAAGACCTAACATTTTCATCAGTCCAGGAAAAAAAAGCAATACAATCTTTCTCTCTTTAATAAGAAAAGCGAATTAAATAATATATTGTTATTGCTGCTCGCAGCAATGCTTCATAATACAATAAAATAACAATAAGCAAGAAGACAACAAGATATTCTTAATTTACTAAAAGACGTGTTTGCAGGGGCTTTGTGGAAGTGTCCGCTGATCAGGTGATGAGATGCCTTCTTTAACCCTTTCACTACCACACTCTTTTCAAGCTCTGCGCAAAGTCACTCAAAGTCACGTGAGAACATCCTGCACCTTTTCTAAACATGTCCTGTAGCTCAGAGTGTTAAGGATGTTTGGTGTTACAGGCAATGATTTATTCAGCACTTCCTCTCTCTGTACATTTCAGTTTTCTCAGGGTCTTTAAGGTGTAACACAACAGGTGCTTCAACCGACTTCGTAATGATACCGTGATGGTCTGATTGTTGTCTGAAGGCCGTGATGCTCCAGCTGTAGAGGGTCTTGGACGTGGAGTCATATATTACAGGGTGTCCTTGAGCCGGTGTCCCTCTGAAGTGTTTGAATGGGCAGGAGCGACTGGCATTGGAGCGAAGGACATGAATTGTGTTTTACAATTTGACGGAGTTTCTCTATTGATCGGGGGGACAGAGGGGAGACAAGCTTGGCTCCCACGATGCATTGGGGTCAGGGCGCGTGCGAGGCCACTGTTTTGCCTTGTAGAATCTGAAGCAGCCTAATTAGTCAGCAGTTTGTTTAAACATGTATCATGAGGAGAGTGCCTCTTTAGGTCCGTCCTCTGAGAGTACGAGACCCCTTTTAAAAACACCTTGAAGACCTGCTTCACCCACACATTTAAAGTCTTTGCATGCATTTGATCCATTTTGCCCACACTCACATCGAATCAGTTGACTGGACAATCCTCAAAGTTATGCCCAGACTAGCACGCATTACCTTTCTTTCTTTCTTTCTTTCTTTCTTTCAACACCTGTTTGTACGTCTATTTCAGACCCTGCAAGGTACGACAAGTTTTACAAAAAAATCAAGTTTGCCTCCACTCTTTTCGTTTGCCTCTCCTTAATCGAGGCATCAGTTCTCAGAGTCTCCGTCCTCCATTAGTCCATCCGCAGGTAGCTAGGTGTGGTGTAGTTGTACATGAGGAAGTCCAACTTGTAGAGCTGGTAGAGTTGGATCTGCTGCTGAGTGCTGATATTGCTGAAGAACTGTGCCGTCATGGCGTCCGTGGTGCGAGTGGATTTGGCGTAACTCGGGAAACGCAAGGAATCGCCGACACCCACAAGCCTTAGCACGTAGTTAGCATCTTCCTCCAGAGTGTCGTACTTCCCCACCATGTCGTAGTGGATGTGGCACGGGTGGCACAGCTGGTAGACCGTCTGCCAGTGCTCGTTCAGAGGGCCGTCGCGCTGAGTCGCCGGATCCACCAGGTACTCGGCAAACTCTTTGAACTTCACATCGGCACCGTTGACGAGGGCTTCCTGGGTCGCGTTCTTGCGGTAGCGCCGGATGATACGGGTGCCGAAACGCTTGTGAAAGGACGAGTTGTACTTGAGGGTGAACTTGTTGCGGTACGCGGAGACCAGCCTCTCGAAGGGCTCGCGGACGAAGAGGAACTTGAGGTAGTTCTTGAGGCGGTGGTTGATCTCGGAGATACTGTACTGGTTCAGCGTCTTCAGGTTGGAAGGGATGTGGGCTTCGTTGGACGGGATTTCCATCGGGTCGCTGTGGAAAAAGAGGAAAATGAACATTGACTATGTGCCACCACATCTACATCTAACACTGTTGGGAAAATACTGAATGTCCTCTTCCAGTATCAGAGAACACATGATAACAAAGGTATCCCAACTGTAGCTGTGAACATGACAGGATGTGTGATTACCTAGAAGAGCATCAGGACTGTTTGAGGCATATGATAGCTATGTGATTAACATGATGATTCAGCCTCTATGGAGAGAGACATATGACAAGCATGATCATTTCTGACGTGGAGCTAATCTGAAGTAAACATTGAATACTGCTTTCTATTCCTCCATCTTGTGACTGTGGAACTCCCTCTCTTGGATATCAGCATGTGAAGGACACTGT
>NW_011349520.1:67255-75380 GCF_000735185.1 Notothenia coriiceps | reverse complement strand
GGTATGTTTACAGAGACATGTTTTGTTAACGATTATTATAAATTAAGATTTGCATACCATGAACGGAACAAAGATGAACTAAATTGAACTGATATCCTGTGCATTTTGCTTGTCAATCACAAAAGCAATATATTTATTGACATTTAGAAGACAATGAACTTAGACCTTTAGACTTCCAGAAGCTAGACCAGGTGTCTAAACTACGGCCCGGGGGCCAAATGTGGCCCGCGGGACATTTTGAATCGGCCCTCAGCAGATTCAAAAATGTATAATGACTTAAGTAAAATAAGCTTCTGCTTGTCTTATATTGTACTTCTTAAATACATGTTCAAATATATCACACAGTATTCATGTGTTGATAAGCCCAATTTTCAAATAAATTCACTCAATTAAAGTTAAAAACATGTTCTAACAAATCTAAGTTGATAATAAAAAAGCCCAATAACAAATTCACATAACAACCTTGAAATAGACCGTTCATATTTCCTCTTATTATAATCAATCTGGAGCTTCTGTTTTAAGGAATGAGCTGCTAACAAGATAAATGAAACCCTCTGGAGAGCTGGGAGCTGTTTTTTTCTTAAAGCATTTTTAAGTATCAAGAATAATTCACTTATATTGGATTGATTTTTCCAACTTATAACTGAACTTAAGAGGCGAAATACCTCTAGTGAGTGTATATTTTTCTGTATGTGGCCCTCGGAGAAAAAGGTTTGGACACCCCTGGTCTAGACTGATGCCCCACCTGTATTTTCCTCGTCCGGTGAGCACCATCATGACGCGTTTCCAGTTGGTACAGGCCACCTTGGGGACGTAGCAGTAGATGAGCTCGTGGTCCTCGTCCACCACGAGGTGTTTGAGGTCTGCGGGAGTCAGGACTCTTCGCTTACGGCTGGACGCGCTGTAGGCTCGACAGGAATCAACGACCTGGTCCCTCCGAGTCTGGTGCAGGACGGCGGCTCCAGACAACTCCGGCTGTTTAGGGAGATAGAGGAGAAGAAAGCGGGAGGATGTAAACAAAATGCTTTCAGTAAGTGTCTAGATTTTAGATATTAGTTGTGGCCTTGAAGCTTGTACCAAACAAATCAGCTTGTTGGGCGGTTGACTAATACATCGGAAACAAGGGATTTTGGTTGGTGTTGTCAAAGTTATCCAGGTTTGGGGTGACGTGTCTTGCCCAGGGACACAACGACATGCTGAATGCAGAGGGGTTTGAACCTGGCTCTATCCACTGTGCCACACTCTATCCGATAATAATCCAATGCAGAGGCAATAATGTAATATAATACATTATTTTATATATTTATATCGTCTTAAAGTTACAACCGGCCCTTTGAGTGCAACCATAATGCTAATGTGGCCCGCGATGAAATTGAGTTTGACACCCCTGATATACACACTATAAAATATACAGAATACATTTAAATACTCGCTAATATACCAAAGGGTATAAAAGGACAGAAACTTAGTGTACCATGTGCATAATTCAAAATGATTGCTTGTTGGGTAGTCGGCAAATAAATCAAAAAATTGGGATTTAGGTTGGTGTTGGCATAATTATTAAAGTTTGTGCAAGAAATAAAAAGTTATACTCAAGAAATGCTTTAATGAACTGAAGAAATATGCAGTGGGTTGCATGGAATATATTTTTAAAATATATATATTATATCAAAGGGTAATGTTTTACTTCCAGATACATCCAAGAATATATTAAAAAAAAATCTGTCTTTCTTGCAATGTTGTTTTCTTTTTGCTATAACACCTGTTGTTGTTGTTGTTGTTGCTGTTGTTGTTATCCTACAAGACATCTTCCTCATGTATTCCCTTTCTATGTAATTTATTATTTTCATTTTATTTTGTCTGCTGGACAATAAAGCACTTCTCCTCTTCACACCCTTTTCCACAAGTTACTGTTAGAACTTTTATTTTATTCGTGGAGAGGACATCTCACTGCGCCAACAGAGCACTCTAAAACGAATGAAAGTGAACTAAAGCAGAGAGGGGGTGATAAAGAGAGTCATTAATCTCAGCATTTATTATCACACTCATCTCTTTTTGACTTTACCCGAGTCGCTCCACAGACTGTGATGGAGATGAGTCCAAAGGTACGGGGGGAAGATAAGGGAGAATATTACAGATATTAAACGTTCAATATGAGCAAATCCAGTCAGTCATTATTCATCTGTGATGCTTGTGATGAAGAGGAGGAAGCTGGGGAGGAATTTAAAAGCGTCTGAGAGCAGGAATGTTTTCTTACGCCTCTTGATTATTATTCCTCTGGGTGTGAATCCCGCTTCAGGGCAGTTCCCCCCGGATTCCTCGCTAAATATAAATTGATGGTACTGTGATCTCCATCTACCGCGCTTTCCCAGTCACAACAAGTGTGGCCTTTCACTTCTCCAACCTGTCGCGACGTCCTGAAATAACTCCAACCGAGCGCTTCACGTTTATGTGAACGTCTCTTTGAAGTCACTCTTTAAACAAAGTGGGCAATTCATCATCTGCACAGCCACGACTTGTTGCAAGAACACGGGGGGACATCAATCTTCTGCACATTTTTCGTCTGACGGAAACAGACAAAAGCAGTCATTAAGAGGTGATGTAGGAAATGCATGACTTGTTACTTCTAAATGAGCTGCTTTAGATATATGTGGTGATGCTGGTCACAAACTTCGAGGAAAAATCAATCGTGTGATTTTAGGAGGAAGAGTTTTCCCACTGGGAATTCACATTTCGAGAATAATTAACAAAGCCATTAGGGTTATTTCCTGAAACCTTTACTTGTGTTTAAAATAACATTTAACATCACACTTAACCCAGAGTTTCAGCTTCATCAAAGTGACGCGCCCAAAATATGTTTTTTTTTTCCATTCCTGTGCAAAACGGGTAACTTTTGTAAGACCTGATCCCATTACAGGTGTATATGCAGGAATCCTGAAGTCAAATGTAAGACCTTTTTAAGACCCTTTCCATACATTTTAAGACCTCATCGCCACTTGGAGTTCTAACCGGTTACATTGGCGACACACTTTACCTCACATTGACTATAAACAGTATTTATTGTCCTTCCTCCTTATCTTCCAACCATTTGGACGCAGACTTGCATTTCCAGCGATGTTGATTAAAAACCGGCGTAAACGGAGCTTCGCGCGCTATCAAGCAGTGAGCGTGCGATGTCCTGTTCAGATGACTTCAAATCCAACGGGATGCCATAAATAAACTACACAGAACCACACTACACACCGATACGCAATGATTACATTCAGGCAGACTGTAGAATACAACCTCTTTGGACAATTTATATAGGTACTTATTGAAAACAAGCTACAAAATGTGATACCTTGGGAAATGCCGTTTAATACTTTTGAATAGCCTTCATTTTTGCTAAATTGATTTGTCAACTTGTAATACTTTTTAAGACCCCGCCGACACCCCCTGCATTACTAGATAAATAACTCCCTGCATATATGGATTTTGCTTCCAACAGAATACCCTGTGCACATTAAAATGTCAATCTTGTTCCCACAACATCATAACAACCCGTGCCCCTGATCTCCGCACTGCACGAAAACAACATGTGTGCGTCAGGAAAATATCCTTTTCCCACCAAAATACAACTCATGTACACATGTGGATCTTGCCCTCAGCACAGGATGATTTCTGCACGACATATCTTGCTCTGATAATTTATAATCTTGGCACAGCGGGATGTCAACTTGTGTGCACGCTATGTATGAATCTGGCAACAAAAAAAAGTTGGATCTTGTTTGCATCAGATTGTGCTCAAAATGTAATATCTTAATTCCTCATGATAGTAAATGATGACACAGTTTAATATCCTNTCATCCTCATTCCTCTTGTCAGATCCAGTGACCTGAATAATCCAGATTGCTCCCAGACATCCTCCGGTTTACCTCGGCCCCCTGCTGAGGATGTAACAACACCCTCCACCCCTTTACACCCCCAAACCTCCCACAAGCCATCAAGGACAAATAGCCAGAAAAGTCAAAATAACCAAGTACCAAATCATTCTAATTGAAAACCATGTTAATGAAACTATACGTCACATTCAAACCTCAGATTTCCAATGTTTTGGGTCTGGATTTGCTTTAGCCTTGCATTGAAAGGTGTTGTGTGTGTATATATACAGTATATATATATATATATATATAAACGTGCCTTGCCTTTCATGCAATAAAGAGATTTTAGACAGCTGAGCTAAAGCTAATTGCTAGTTCCTAACTAAAGCATTACCGTATTTCGGATAAACAGCCTCACTGTGAGGACGTGATGAGGCTGCTATTTAATTACTCGTTGATGCCACTTTGAATTGAGTTCAATTAACAAACTATAAAACTGATAACTAGAAGTGGTATTACAAGAACAGCTAGTCCGTTAGCATGCTAATTTCTTATCTCTGTTGCATAAGACGTCTTCAACACAGCAACATCTTCAGGTTGTGTTTATGATGTTATCTCCTTTTTTAATTTTCATAAACTTACATTTGAGCAAATATTACACATTGGGCCTTGAAAGAATCAGTTAATTTTTATTATACAAAAGTACTAATTTCTAGGGCTGTACCCGAATATTCGTTTGTTGTTTTTTCAAATTGAATTTATTGAAATATCCAATATCAACGTAAGAGCTTGTGCCTCTTCGGGGGGTGCTAACACTTAACCATAAACGTTATCGTTTACTTTCTCCGTCTTTAGATATTACTTTTCTCCGTTAATCTCCGTCACGTTGTTTCCATAGCAACAACAATTTCCAGTCAACAGCGCTACCTCTCCTTCAAAATAAAAGCATATCCATAAAAAATAGGAAGCCAAGCCAAATTACACTTAAGAAATAAACAAATGCAACGAAAGTAACAAACACAATGTGATATCCCTTTCAATTTCAAAGAACACAAATTGGGTTACATTAACAACCCAAATTGTTAAATGCTTTGACACGGGCCGAATATTCGGAGCCCGAAAAATGGTATTCGGGACAGCCCTACTAATTTCCCAGATGAATCACTTAAAACTGTAGATTTTCCACCAGGATTGACTTTTTAGGGTGACAGAAATTCAAAACTTCATTAATAAACTCTAAAGTGTTCTCTAAAAATAATAGTATGACACATGTTATAGCCCACAAATAAGTACAAATAAAGATATTGAATATAGAGAGATATGTAAAAAACCTTTTGGATCTACTTCTTGTGTTTTTCCACCATAAACGGAGCAAGGCTAGTTGTTTCCCAGTGCCTTTAACTTCCTTAATCCGTATTTAACTCATAGACATCTCAATCTGTGTTGAACTTTCCCTTTTTAAAGAGCCACATTGGATCAGTGGCGTATTCAGATAGTGAGGGCAGGAGTGTGAAGCAGGCGGACAGACGGGGCGCAGTGAGAGTCAATTTAATGTGAAGTTAAATCTGTTTGCAGGCTCTGTGGGAGTGCTGGTTACGCACCAATAAAATGTCACCAGGCGGACAGAGAGCCACAATGGATTGAAATAAGTGGCCTTCACCCTGAGGTGGTGGCTGTGTCTAATTTAATATACTCACACCACAGTAGCCGGCCTGGTTTAGAGGGACAAAGTCTGTGTGGTTTATTACACGGCCACTTCAGTGACTGGAAGAAACCGTGAACACAAGTTTACTAGGGGAGGGGGAAATAATCGATACAGCTTAGTATCGCGATACTTTGCGTGGCGATATTGTATCGATACACAGATGCCAAGTATTGATATTATTCAATTATATAATTATTCATATTGAAAATTCAAATTAGCTTATTGGCAAAGCTACCATCAAATTCTGAGCAAACTAATACAATAACTCAATCAATCTCCTACTTCATCAAAGTCAACTTTATTGTCGATCTCAAAATATGTTTGTACACAGAAAGAAAGATCAAAATACTGTTTCCCAGAGTCCTGAGGTATAAAAAAAAACACACATTAAAATACAAGAACACTCAATAATTACAAAAACACCCACAAAAAAAAAAACACTGGTGCTGGATACAGCGTCGTGGCTTTTGTCACATGTTAAAGACACTGGAACCCAATATATCATGCAATCATATATATCAATATATATGCGCAATATATCGTATCGTGGCTTAAGTATCGCGATAGTATCGTATCGTGGGGAGCCTGGTGATTCCCACCCCTACTGTTTACCCACTACACGGGAACCATTTGTATTATACATTATTTTTGTGATTTTTGAATTAAAGAAACGTCTCTTTTTCACAAGACATTCTCTGCTTTCTTCTGCTCCGCTGTGTGGCCGCCTGTCAGAGCGCTTGTAGTTGATATATGTCCCTTCTGCAGGGCTCGGTAACCACACTGTGGCTCACGGGATGAAACACACAGGAGGAAGTTATTCAATGTGTTGCTTGTTAAAGTGAAGGTGTGATAGCCGCTGTATGTGAATATAAAGTGACCCCATTTTCTTTTTTTTTGTCAGTACAGATGGCTGAGCACATTTTTAGGATTATTTATATGCTTGACTAGGAGAATAACCCTGATCCATTTCACTTTAAGAAAAAACGTCAGCACAGCAATGGTTCCTATAGGTTTTGACTGGTTGAAGCCAGTTTTGAAACCAATTTGAGAGGAAGGATAGGAAGGTGTTGCATTTTTCAAATCATCTAACATGGTATTCATTATTCAAACCCTTAAACTAAATTATTGGTTGCGTTTCAGAGCCCATGCACAGAGTTGCCGTAGTTCTGTTATAGCTGGTGCAAAACCTCTTGGACTTCTTGCATTTTCTCCGATTTATCGATAACATTAAGCAAGTTGAAGAAAGGTTTGAAGATCTTCATCAAACTGACACTTTTTAGCCAGGTTTCAACCCAAATACCACTAAATTGTTCACCAAATCTTCAAAGAAAAAGCAATTAAATGTGTGCTACCATTCCCTTCCATCCCCTAGTCTTATGTGAATACTGGGAATTTGTTAAACTTCTGCATTTGTTCGTGTCTAAATGGTTTCCCTCAACTGTCAAAACTCTTGCAAGTCCTCAGGAAGCCAATTTTCGCAAGAGTTTCCCCCAAAAAGTTTTACAAACACGGAGTTAAAATCGAGACACGATCCTGCTTCTGCTGCGATCACATCTCAAAATGTCCACTGTGAAAAGACCCAATTAAAATGTCCATACTCGATTTCATGCAGCCTCCTCAATGGAATATTAATGTGTGTATGTTACGGAGAGAAAATGGCAGATATAATCAGCCTCAGTGTGTTGGTTGTTGGCCTTTCTCTATCCCCCCTGGAGAAGAGGTACTAAATAACCGTGTTTACCTGCCGTAACTCACCTCTCTCCTTATTGACTTCACATTAAACGCTCTGCTGCGCTCTCATCCTGACCTCTCATCCTGACCTTTCCTCTCCTGCAGGAATCGGGGGGAACCTGGTAGCGATCCAGGCCAGCAGGTTCTCCACTCACCTGCACTTCCACTGTGCTCCTGGAGAGGTTCCTGAAGAGGCCAAGGGCTGCTACTACCCCTGCCGCACCTTCTGGGGAAAAGGTCAGTACCGTGCACACAATATGCTGAGCTTTTAATGAAAGCACACGTTGGTTAGGCATAACAGTATAACTCCATATGATAGATGTGAGGTCCTTACAGTATATACATTTGTAATACTGATCAGCTGATTGCTAATGATTAACCTTCACCCATTGTTACAAGAACATTTTGGAAACCTCTCCATAACTCTAGTTCTGTTTCTGCCATCATGTTTGCTTCCTGGATGGTTACCCACATTTATTTAATATTTATTTTAATGCTGTCAAAATTATCGCGTTAATGGCGGTAATTAATTTTTTGAATTAATTGCGTTAAAATATTTAACGCATTTAACGTATGTGCAGAATGGCCCGCCCCATACACCCCACCAGTGGCAGCGCCAGGATATGGCTGGGGTAGGCTACACCCATACCAAGAAATGGCTTAGCCCCACCATGAACAATGATGTTAAAGTAAGCAAAATAAAGTCCGCCAACTCGCGCCGAGAATTGCACAGACAGCAGTTAGTAAGATTGATTTCAGTAGCCACTTGTCTGGAAATACAGAAGACTAGAAACGGTTTTGAAAACTTTTGTCACGTAGTGATCGTCTT
>NW_011349520.1:65556-67220 GCF_000735185.1 Notothenia coriiceps | reverse complement strand
TTATTTTTTCCCAGAAAAGTGTCACCTGTATTCCTCTACTTTTTTTCGCCTTTTTTACTGCCCCCCCACCAGTGACCACCTTCGTCCACAACTTGTTCCACCCCAAATCATAAAAACTCCTACGAAACTCCCTCCTTTTAGAACTACCTAGCCCAACCATCCCTAAGGTCTCACCCCGTCCGTTGCCTCTTCAGAGACCGCGGGGATCTCTGAACTTCCACCCAGCCCCCCCTCCTGTCCCCAACGTCACCGTTCGCCTCCGCTAACCTCACACAGCACACACTCTATGCTCCCCGCCACACACTTCAGTGACGCAGACCAAAAAAATACAGATTTTTTTTTGTTGTGTTTTCTTAATTCTCTGTCAAAGCGTCTTTGAGTTTCATGAAAAGCGCTATAAAAGTCCCATGTATTATTATTATTATTATTATGTAATTAAACAAATTGAAACTCAGTTAATGAAAACAATTATGTTACTAAAAGAAATACCAACAAATATTAAGAAATGAAATAAAAACTGCGTTTGGCAAGTAAATGAACAAAAATTGTAACTAAGACATTGAAGCAAACTGTTATTAAAACAAAAAACAATAATGGTATTTTAGTTTTTTGTGCGCTATGACTGAACAAAAATTGTAACTAAGACATTGAAGCAAACTGTTATTAAAACAAAAAACAATAATGGTATTTTAGTTTTTTGTGCGCTATGACTTCATACTGAAGTGAAAAAGTTCAAATCATGTCTTTGTCTGCCTGAAAACAAACACTCCACACATGCACATGCCAAGGGTTAGCCTCCTAGAGTGGAAACTGGTGCGTGTGGTGGGAAATGTTTGTGGAACCAACAGAGCATATGACCCTATAGCATTTTCCCACTCTGGCTCTCTGATGTGCACTAATTCATAGTTTGTACTCATAAAAGTAAAAAAAAAGATGTGTTTTAATTAATGCTGTCAAAATTATCGCGTTAACGGCGGTAATTAATTAATTGCGTCAAAATATTTAACGCATTTAACGCATGTGCAGAATGGCCCGCCCCATACATCCCACCAGTGGCAGTGCCAGGGTATGGCTGGGGTAGGCTACACCCATACCAAGAAATGGCTTAGCCCCACCATGAAAAATGATGTTAAAGTAAGCAAAATAAAGTCCGCCAACTCACGCCGAGAATTGCACAGACAGCAGTTAGTAAGATTGATTTCAGTAGCCACTTGTCTGGAAATACGGAAGACCAGAAACGGTTTTGAAAACTTTTGTCACGTAGTGATCGTCTTCTCAATAGAACATCTTTGATAATGTCTTCTGGCCAATCAGAATCAAGATAACGGCGTGGTGTTGTTGCAGGAAGTCCCGACGGAGAATACTTTTGCTGTAGTACAGGGGTGCACATAACTGGTACGCAGGTAATGTGCGTAATCTGAAATGCGTACCGTCACTTGTGTCACAAAGCGCATTTGCGTACCGACGTACTTGTGAAGCTTTTCCAGAAGGCGGTTAGATCACCGGACGACAGATTCGATCTCCGCTCCGTGTGCACAGACACACTGTTGCTGTTAACGTCCGTCTGTACAACGGAATTGTGCCAAAATTACGCCAACCGGCTGCGGAGGGAGACTCCCCCCTTCACTGGAGAACTGCGCTAAAACAGCTGATCACAACGTTCA
>NW_011349520.1:63897-65547 GCF_000735185.1 Notothenia coriiceps | reverse complement strand
TTTCCATTCCCACAACAATATAAAGAAATGGCATATTTTGGACATAGTTCGAATGGTGATTAATCATGATTAATTAATTTTTAAGCTGTGATTAATCTGATTAAAAATTGTAATTGTTTGAGAGCCCTACTTTATTTATCACATTTTTTCATTTGTTTTTCTTTATGTTTTCCCATTCATCGTCCTTATTCTTTTACAGATGTATTATTTTGTTGTTATGGTACTCCTATGAGGTCTGGATTTCAATTTCTGAATTGATATCGCTGTCTTTACATTTTTAAAGAATTAAGATCTTGAAATCTTAAATTGTGAAGTCAGTTCACAGCCTGAAAAATGCTTCTTCTTACTTTCTGTTCTTTTCATACTTGGAAACAAACAGAAACAATTCAGAATATAATAAATTGAATCCAGTAATCAGTAAAGAACGTTTGTTAAAAACGAGTGTTGTAATTGAGGTAAAACGATGTAAACAAGATAATTATGAGGTAATTGATGAACCTTTTTTATTTTCCCAGGAGCCAATCACCGCTCTGCTCAGGTGCTGCTCCTATTGGTGGTCCCGGGTCACCTGATCTTCCTCTACACCATCCACCTGATGAAGAGCGGACACACCACGCTGACGCCCATCTTCATGTCCGTCTACCTGGCTGCTGCTCTGCTGCAGGTGAGCACATCACGAGTATACCTGAGCTTTAATATGTGTTAGATATTCTGAAATATTCTGCTCTACATTTCCTGGTCATTATTCCACATTGAAGTATTGAAGCTCTATGTCACAGTCTATCTTCTGTCCATATAACATTTTTGGTATTTGACATTTATACTGCTTTAAAGAGGGTTTTCAACTTCATGATGATTGTCACTCCAAAGAAAAAGACATTAGGGAAAAAGCAGACCCCTCCACTTTTGTTAAAGCTGCACACATCAATATTTTTACGACTCTACAGATCCCCCAACTCAAAGAGATATTTGAGTGTATTTCAACTTATTGTTTTATTTTTCTGGTTTGCAAACGTTGTGTTATTCCAGTAGTATTATTATTATTATTTATTTTTTTTTTTTTACTTGCTTGTAAGCGCTTTATAAATGTAATGTATTATTATTATTATTATTATTATTATTATTATTATTATTATTACGGCTCTCGTGATGGAGGGGCAACAAAAACATTTCAAATGATCGTCATTCTGAAATGTTGTGTTTTCAGCTCTGTTGAACCCAAGTGGCCAAAAACATGTTAATGCAGCTTTAACTAGTTCATGTCTTAATTATTGTATACACGGTAGATATCCACGTTATTTGAGTTACTGTCTGAAGACTTTCAGCTAGTACATCTTTTGAATGTTTGTTATTACGTGTACTAGATGTTCATCATCAACTCATATAGGGATGTCCCGATCACCTTTTTTTGCTCCCGATCCGATTCCGATCATTGGATTTTGACAATCTGCCGATACCGATTTTTCCCGATCCGATCTTTATGCAATGCATTCAGAGAAAAACAAAGTAACAGATAACGGCTGGTCATCCAACGCGATGAATTCAGCTATCTTGGCTGTTATGTTTTTGGCCTTTTCACTGTTCTGGGGCAGTTTCTCTTTCCTTTTAAAAGTCTCTGAAAGTGTCGGTTGTTGGCTGCTGTGTATTCGT
>NW_011349520.1:60872-63852 GCF_000735185.1 Notothenia coriiceps | reverse complement strand
TGATTGTTTTGGTTGTGTGATGATTTAATTAGATTTTTTATAATTTTAATCTGTTCATTTTATTATATATTTGAATATTATTTCACGTTTCACGTACAGAGGTGGAGTATGGGAGCTTCGCTCTATAACACGGCTGCGTTGGATTCACGATGAGAGGTGTGTGGGCTCTCATGTAACTCAGCATGCTGGCTGCACAGTGCACGTCGTTGATGACTGTTCACTGCTCACTGACTCTCTGTAATGCACCATGTGACACATGCGCTCCTAATAGAGACACATTTATGCTTCTTACATTCAGCACGTCAGTTTCAATAAAGATGCATCAATACTTCTGAACAATGTTAGAGCCGTTCTGTCATTTAAAAAATGTATTTAAGTATGCTTCTAATGCTGGTCAAAATTATCGCCGTTAACGGCGGTATTAATTTTTTGAATTAATTGCGTTAAAGTATTTAACGCATTTAACGCATGTGCAGAATGGCCCGCCCCATACATCCCACCAGTGGCAGTGCCAGGGTATGGCTGGGGTAGGCTACACCCATACCAAGAAATGGCTTAGCCCCACCATGAAAAATTATGTTAAAGTAAGCAAAATAAAGTCCGCCAAATCGCGCTGAGTAAATTGCACAGACAGCAGTTAGTAAGATTTATATCAGTAGCCACTTGTCTGGAAATACTGAAGACTAGAAACGGTTTTGAAAACGTTTGGCACGTAGTGATCGTCTTCTCAATAGAACATCTTTGATAATGTCTTCTGGCCAATCAGAATCAAGATAACAGCGTGGTGTTGTTGCAGGAAGTCCCGACGGAGAATACTTTTGCTGTAGTGCATCTATATATAGGCCTATATCGATACAACATTACGTGTTGATAGAATTAAGACCCCACGGTTTGATGATTGATAGGTGTGTGGGCTGTCTTTCATTTTGACACACAGAACAATGTTATAATATACATAATTAATTTTTAAGCTGTGATTAATCTGATTAAAAATGTTAATTGTTTGACAGCCCTAATGCTTACACATTACTGTACCACACAGGCATTGAGGGAGAAGACAATGACTTTAGCAAAACCCCACAGGGCACTTTTAGGTTTGTTTTAGATTATGTCGATGTACTGTGTAGCCACATGTATTTATAAAAGTGTATTAAAAATGTACTGATATCTACATTTATTCATGAAATAAAGTTTAAGGAGGGGCATCCACTATGTATCGTCTTTTAATGGAATACTATACTGAGATATTGTGATACATAACTGCGTCATCTATATTAATAACATTAAAGCAAGGAGAGGGTTCTGTCTGCAATATAATTGTGGAAAGAAATGTGTAAAAGGTCAAAAAAACAATCAAAATATCGTTTTGAATAAATAGTTGTTTTCTAACAGCAGGGTTTTCTTCATGCATTGATTCGTTCAGCTTTATTCTTTAATTTCTAAAACCAGTGTAGACATAGAATAAATGAGTGTTTGAAAAAGCAATATGTTGGGCTTTGAATTGTGGTAGTATGACACACTCAGGCCCAATTCCAATCCTCCCCCCCCCCCATAATAAACAGATTATAATAGGTGAAATACATTGATGAAACAGCACTTCGATAATAAGCGAGGCCCTGATGCATTCCCAATTTAAACTTCATACATTGCGTTGACATTTTCCACAGTTTGCACAGAATTGTCCTCTTTTTGCATTTCACTTAATGTCAGAGTGTCAGTGAGATGCAGTTCAGTAAACTCTGTCCCTCTATTTCCAACTAGGAGCTGAACTGTGGGACATTCTGCACTATAAACTCATAACTGCAGGCAGAGATTAGGGACGCTAACAGTGGCTTTCAAAGCGCAGTGTGCACAGAGCTGGAAACTGTTCAGCTCATTCTAGCCCCTTTAAACCCTCAGTGTTGCATAAACCGCCGGAAAGTTTGTCCTCAAAGAGTCTTCCTACAAAAGAAGTTTGTGGGCACTGACTGTAGGAGCCAAATGCTTCTACGCCCGAGTTCATTATTTGTGTCATAGAGAGGCGAAGTCCGTCCCTTTCCGGGGTGGGACCTTATTTCGGAAAAAGTATGTATTTAAGTCAATGGGGAGAGAAAGATTATCGATCGATCCCGTTTGAATTGTGCCACGAATTACACATATGATGTTTGTAAATTTAAAAGATAATTTTGCAAATCAAAAAAATTAAAATGTGTCGTAAAACTGTGAAGTACCGTAATTTTCGGACTATAAGCCCCGCCTTTTTTCCCATTTTTCGACCCTGCGGCTTATATAACGGTGCGGCTAATCTATGGATTTGTACAGCTAACTGCCACTAGGGGACCTCCTAAATCTATGGATTTTACAGGTTACAGTCCACCACCTTTAACTCTATGGGCTCTATGGCCGGTCCGCGCCGCCCACCTTTAAGCGGCGGGCTCCAGCAGGAAAAGCTGGAGGCCGGAAAAGAGTGAGACAGGTAGCGCGCAAAAGTAAAAGTGGAACCGAGAGTGGTACGAGACACAGAACGAGAGCGAGACAGTTTGTCCCCGTACCACTGGTTGAAAACCACTGCTGTAGATCAAAGGTGTTAAACGTGCGCTGGGAGCGCACCGTTTAAGTTTGAAAGTTGAAAAGTTTGTGTGTCTGAAACGCTATGTGATACAGTACAGTTTACACAGCACAGTACATGTTCTGTAGCTACTATTGCACTAAATGGTAACACTTGAATACATTATACAAATATGCAACTTGTTTGTTGAAATGTTAATAAATGGGAGCTTTCTCAAACAGCCATCTCTTTCCCGACAATCCCCTCTGTGCACGAACCCTTACATATGGTAATTAAACATTAAAACACCTGCGGTTTATCAGTGCGGCTTATATATGTACACATCATTCAATTTAGCTGCTGCGGCTTATATTCAGGTGCGCCTTATAGTCCGAAAATTACGGTAGCTATCATTCCATCCAACATTAAATGCTGACAAATGTTAACTAACAC
>NW_011349520.1:47751-56093 GCF_000735185.1 Notothenia coriiceps | reverse complement strand
TTGCTTCACAGTGTATGTGTGTGTGTGTGTGTGTGTTTCTGTCCCTCTGCCCTCAGGCAGATCCCCCAATCAATGATTTGGAGTCATGACAGAGGACTCTTTGACAGGACACATACTCATTCCCCCTAAACATCTTTAACACACAAACATCGTATCATGTATCTTTAACAGAAGTTAATTGTTCTTGTGGCTTAATGGCTTCCCTGAACTTCCCTTCACCCCAAAGTCAGCTTACTGGGAATGAATACATTTTATTGATAAGCTCAAAAGGACATTTATCTCATTTACTGCTGGGTGACCCCAGTCTCAAGGCCTGCAGGATGTGTAGGAGATAAATCATTAATTCTACAAGACTTTAACTGCATTATCTGAAAATGTATCCGGGAATTCCCCTGTTAATTGCAAGGACTATTGATAATTAACAGAGAGACCCTAGGGGCCTCTTCTTGTTATCTGCTAGGCAGAAGTCACTCAATGCAGAAATCACAAGTTTAACACACATTCTATATATGAGGTGACATTAAAATGAATATACCAGATTGAACTTTCCTGCCATAACACGTTACTTTAATCCTTCAAATAATTCAAATAATACTTCAAGGATTAGGCAAATTAAGCCGCTGACGTCACTTCTTCTTCTTCTGCTTTGGGTTTACTGGCAGGCCGCAAACAACTTCACGGCGTATACTGCCACCCCAAGTCCCCGGAGTTGGGGACTGGCTTCAGTGAAGCCTTCCGAGTAAATCTCCAGAACGCTGACACCTCCTCATCTCCACCGCTCCCATGTTTTCTTTTGTGTTGCCATAAGTTAGTCTCTCTGCGTTTGTGCGCTGGGCTAATGCTAATGCTAATAATGCTAATGCAAGGAAAATAAAATGGCGGCTTCACAAAACGTTTTTACGAGTTTTACGGGGCGTGGTTTGCAATCCGCCCAGCCAATCAGACATAGGAACCTTTTTCTCCCAGGAAAGTCCTGCTCTCTAGCAGGGACTGAAAAGGGGGTAAAAAAGGTTCTGATGAACTAAGTTCTAGTTCTGGATTTTTTTGGTGTGAACGTACATTTTCGGAACTATACTGGGAAAAATACTCCGGTGTGAAAGCGCCTATTTACGTTGTTACAGCAGAAAAGAGCCAAAGACAGCTTAATGTTACCTAAGAAGCATGCATACAAATAAATGACACAATTTACAAAATACACATCCTGTAACAGTTCTGAAGATTTAGCAGCCAGGTATATATTGCACAGGTATTAACGGCATATGAATGGCGGCCCTTCTCGAAACACCTTTCTATCTTTAATCCAAAGTCAAACCCTCCTCCTAAACTCCCAGAAACCCTGAGGTCTTCACCAACTCTGAGTTCTTTACAGTCGAGGCTAAAAACATTACTTTTTTCAGCTGCTTACCCAGAAGTCTTTTAACTTGTTTGAGCACCTACTGTATTTACTATGTTGTTTTTAAACTATTCTGTATCTGTGTTACGCATGGTGTTTCTGAATCTGTTATTCCATTGTGTTTATGTATTGAGTTCCTTTCTGTTGTCTTCTTATTAAGTGTTAATGATGATTTGAAGCACTTTGAATTGCCTGAAAATGTTCTTTCTAAATAAACGTACCTTACCTCTCTCTCCCAGGTGTTGCTGTTGTTGTGCATAGCGGACTGGATGGTGCACTCCATGTGGCGCAGCGGCAAAGACCCCGACAGCTTCTCCATCCCCTACCTGACGGCTCTGGGGGACTTGCTGGGCACCGCGCTGCTGGCCCTCAGCTTCCACTTCCTGTGGGTCATAGGGGACCAGGACAGCGACGTGGGCGACTGAGGAGACGACAAGGACACGAAAAGGCATCGGAGGTGACGGGAACACACTGACGGCCATGAGTAAGGGGACGCTCTCTGCTTCCCTTCAACCCCATGCTGGTTTTAAAACTTTTGTTTGTTTTTTGTATTCCCTTAAATTTAGACTGCTCTCAGTACGGATTTCGATCTGCATAGTTTGCACAAAAGCACTTGCATATTATAATGCTGGTGTTAAGAGGAGCAGGGAGGACACCTGGCTGTGGTTTACTCAGTTGGAGGTCTTCTACTTTTAAAAAAAACCTCTTTTGTTGGTGATTATTTTGGGAATAAACCTCCCACTGTGTCACAGACTTTGTTACCTGCTTTGTGTTTTACTGCTTTGCTACGTCGAGTCAGCGGAGCGACACGGAGAGGCAAGAGAAGATTATCAATACGCTTTGAACCGCCGTGTCAGCAGATCCACAGGCGGTTAGAAGAATGAGATTCATTTGTATTGATGGTCGGAGAATTCGACATTTCTTTCAGTGTACATTGTTTTCTCTGCATGTTCTCTTTCCATAGACTAACCACATTTCAACCACATTGCTTCCACTAACAGTAGGTAGAGTTCTGTTCACGACAAGCACTTCAATTCGATGGAAGCTATCAGAGTTTATCATTAGCTCATTATACTAGATTAGATTACACTTAGAGTAACGTGACTTTCCACACACACCTTCATGACAACACAGTTTAAAGGTACTACAAAGCAAAGCAGACAAACAGGGAAATTAAATAACTCTCTGTTACCCTTATCATACGAACAAGCTATCTCTACACTGCAATACAGGAATAATGCTGTTTTTCTTATTTATCACAGTTTTGGCGATCATTACTCGGCCTTACTTATTGGCAGGGACTTGACTACCTGTCTGAGACGACATTTTGTCACCAAATTGTGAATTAAAGCCGAACTAAATGATCTTGCATTGTTTTCAAATACAATGCAAGATGGATCTCAGTACAGAATGCGAAAAGGGTAGCAATCAACCGTATCTTTTCATCCCCGGCCTTTTGATATTATGTTAATGTTAACGGCGCTTCTCACGTAGAAAACCACGGAATGAACCTCCTGCGTTCCCCCTCATTAATTCTATCTGTGCTGTCTGTCGTCCTCCTCAGCGGGGGTCCGGTTTAACAAACAGATCGAGAACACTGTGCCAGTCCAGCAGGAACAAATAAATAAATCTGACTGTTTGCTAATCACATCATGTTTACAGTGCATGTTCGCTGAGCGTTTACATGCATGTAGACGATTATCAGCTGTTTTCATGTTGGCATCGTCTTCATTTCTACTCTTTCCGACAGAATCATAAGTGTAACAAATGTATTCACAACATGCTGTGTATTTAAAGGTCTGATAATATTCATCTGGATTCAGTTCTCTGGTTAAAACTCCTTGATCAAGACAAGCTTTTAATGCTTTAATGTATCATTTAAAGTCGATGTTTATTGCACAACAGATAGCTTAACAATGTTAGATTGGTTCCTGGCTCTCACTATGCAACTCCTTCTGCCACACTTTACAAACCAGTGAATGTGTTTTTATTAATTTCTGTGTCCAAGCGAGAACTCTTTTCCAATGAACGAAGATAGCATTGGCTCCAAATGTTGCTTAAAATGTAATAAGATGGGATTTAATTTGCATAAAGCTCAGTGGTTGTCTCGGCAGCAACAACGGAAAGACTCTGTTGAATACATCTGAGTAAATCGCCAATTTTTGTCGCGAGTAGAGAGCGTTCTAACCAGTTTTCTTTACTAATTTGAAGCGATAGTGAGGAGGGTTTGACACTTAAAATTGACCTCAGCAGCATAGTTTGTGTGCATCTGAACGTAGTGGCATCAGCCCGTGTTGAAGTGCCAAAAACTGCAGTTATTAGAACGTCCATAGGTTAAAATGCCCAATTTTACAGCCAAAATAAAGATATTTACAAACGCGGTACAACATCTGTATTGATCTCTATAGCTAATGTCCCCTTTTCATGACACATTTTTGCATAACTCATCCACTTTTAAAGATGATTTGATTGTTTTAAAGCTTAAATTGAGGCATTATTAGGGTTTGAGTGACAGGTTGGATTAGCAGGTCTCTTCAGAAACCTGAGGGTGAATTCACGGAGACGACGTCCATGTTTTCTACTGTCTATGATGTGATGGTGGCTCTCATCATCTCCAATATGTGCCTCTTTAAATTCACTGGTTAACAAGGTATCTCTCTGTCATGCCATCATCATCGTAATACTGTGCAATTATTTTCCTTTTTGTACCTAATTTCAGAGTTTCATCCCAAAATGATGTTTTCATCCCTGAAGCCAGAAAGCTAAATAGGGGCTTAACGTGGATATATCATTTTGGTGTGAAACATAACGTTGCTTTTGTGGCTCGAATGGGCCGAAAATGTCTAAATAAATGTCTCTCAATTAAAGAAAGCATCTTATCTCTTGGTATTTTTTGTTGGAGGGTTTTAGCCGACAATGTTTCCATAGTATTTTCACCTTCACATGAGCTCTGAAAGGCTTTGCAGATGACAGCAGAAATATTGAGCCAGGGATGAAAAGCAGGAGTAATGATTGATACAAAAAATCCTCCTCATTTTGCCCGAAGCCTGCTTAGATAATATCTACCATCGTATCCATGACAACACAACAGGCAACCCTCTTCTCTCCATGTTCGGGAAAACATGCTTTTCTGCGCAGATGGCACACATTCGCCCACCTCCAACACATGTTAGCTCATTTTAACATGAAGAGGATCGGAGGGAAGAACATATCTAGTCAGAGAAAATAATTAATAATAACAATAATTTGTGGTAAATTATAAAATGTGTTTAGTGGTTCTGTTTGATGCTTTGAGTCCTCTGAATCTTTTGTGAACATGTTGGATAAAAAACGCTGCTCTACTAGTCCTTATAGGCGCTTTCACACCAGAGTACTTTTCCCAGTATAGTTCCGATACAGTTCCGAACATTTGCGTTCCCACAATGCAGTTCGGCAAAGCGTGACGTCACCCCAGACGTCTCGCTTTGAACTGCATTGTGGGAGCGTTGCTCCGCTTTGCTCGCGGGTTATGGCTAGAAAGGATCCGTCTTGTGTAAATATGACGTCACGTTCTCGTTGTAATCCGAGCGGCTCGGAAACACATCTACAGAAGTAACATGATTCAACATACACATTAATGCAGCAGCAATATTAATAGACAAACATCAAACATAATAGTGAAACACTGAAAGGGAACATTGTATTGCACCAGGAGCTATCTTGGTTGGGACTTTTACTGCGACAACTTTGATTTGCCTGTGAATAAAAAATAAAGCATAGTGTTGGTGATCTACAGTGTTGTCATTCTTCTTTGAACACCAGCAAGACCGCTAACACCCTATTTCAACAATCACACTCCCTGTAATTGACATAATTAATAGATAGTTTAGCTTCTCACCATCATTTGCTGTGGCCCACTGATGTTAGTTAACGATTGTAACTGAAAGGCTGCCTGCCAAACGTAAACATTCAGCCACGTGACTTGAAAACTCGCGAGTTATACACAAGACGGATCCTTTCTAGCCATAACCTTGCTCACGTTGCTAGCTTCAAAAGTTGAGCAATGTTCAACTTTTGAAGCTTCGGCGGAAGCGTCAGCCAATCAAATCATATGCCAGTACAAACTCTAGCCAATCAAACCGCGTGCTGGTGTGTCCGGGGCGGGAGATTCATGTGATTGGTTGTTGGTCGAGTTTCAGACAAGCTCACCGGCAAGCTTCAACGCACACCGCCGTGTGGACGCTGCGTTAGTTCATCAGAAGTACGGCAAAGTACTTGGTGTGAAACGCCTAATGTGTTTGTTTTAGACTTGTCAGGACTTCAAAGGCTCCCTAAGGTTCAATATGTGTTTTCCTGGCGTTGTTGAGACACTTTATGACATTTATTACATGAGTTGAACAAAGTGCTGTACATCAACAACTGTATAAAAACAGCATAAATACATAAAAAACAGACAGGACATGAAACAAATGTAAAACAAGAGACAATGAAACCAGATCAGAAGCCACAGACTGAAACGCTCTCCTACATGACGTAAAAACAATACAAAACACTAGTAAAATAAAAACCCTGTAAATGCCACGGAAAGAAGTGGGTTTTAAACGAGATTTAAAAACAGGCAGAGTTGGAGCAAGTCTAACTTTGAGGGGCAATTCGTTCCATACTTTTGGAGCTGCAAGGGCTCTGTCTCCTCGCTGCTTTAACCTCGATTTAGGGACGACCAGCAGGAGTCTGTCAGCAGACCTCAGTGACCGTGTGGGTGTGTATGGTTTTAAAAGATCTGCTCATGGTGGTGGGGCTAAACCGTTTAGGGCTTTGTGTGCAAACAATAACATTTTAAATAGTATTCTAAAATTGACTGGTATCCAGTGTAACGAGGCGAGTACAGGCGTAATATGTTGACGCCTGCCTGTCCTTGTAAGGACGCGTGCAGCAGCATTCTGGACCAGCTGTAGGCGAGACAGGGAAGCCTCAGTAATGTCTCTACTGTGACATGTCTCCATGCTTTAATGTTCGTAAAGCTCTTTATTTTTCTGTATAACACACTACACGAAAGGGAACACCCTAAAAAGCATAATATGGCCACTTTAACAAACAAGCGAAATAAATAAAAAAATGTAGTTTTTGTTAATGATATCATACATTAGACATAATACAAACAAAGTGACAATTTCTCCTTTTTATTACTTGAAAGTAGGTGATAAAGACTACAATTCAAATGTGGTAAATTAACTACATCACACTGGCTTTCCAATCTGTCTCCTACACTACAAAAACTTGAAATCTTGCCAAGTATATGTGTCTAATATCTAGTCTGAATATGTCTCTACTCCTGATAACTTCAGAAGTAACACTGCAGTGAGATATCGGGTCTTGTTTTTAGACAATGCTTCATCTTGTTAAGTCAAAACATCTTATTTTGAGTTGTATCTCAGATGAAACACATATTTCTGTATATTTATTAGAAAATCACCAACTAACATCCGGAAACAGAACACTTTTGAGCATCTGGGCTTATATTGTAACAACATTTCCTGATTCTGCTAAAACATAGTTTGACATTAGTTCTCCCAGCTAATTACAAGATCTGATTTATCTAGATATCCCTTCTTATTTCAAGAAATCTTACCAAGCACATGTGCACTTGTCTATTGGCAGATTGTTGTACTTATTTCAAGTGAAAACAGTTTGTTTTTGGAACAGCATTTCTTCCAGTGTAGAACTCTATTGCGTGTCTTGTTCCAAATATGTTTTGTATAAAACTATAAGACCTGAGCTGATTGCCCGCTATTGCTGTTCAGGTAGGAAGGTGATTATGTCATTTGAAATCACATGCATTGGTTACGAGTTAAATGTTCTGAACGTCCCAATAATTTTCCTCTCTTACTCTCCGGTGCAGTTTCAGGCCCCTGGTCTCACACTGAAAGACCCTGTTTCAAAACGTCTGAGACCCTCGGTTTGACTGGCAGGCCTCCGGAGGAAATCTGTTTCCAATTACGATGTGTATGAAACATCAATTGTTCTCCTAAACGCTCAGTGAGCTGCTGGGAGATTCACAGGCTGCGAGCTTCACTGCCAGACCCCCTTTCAGTCTGGAGGTGCCATATTAAGATCCAGCTAATAGCCCCTAGGGGGTCTGGATGAGTGACGGGGGGGATTTTGGTTCACGGGCCCTCAGGTCTCGTCTGGGTCACGGCTGCAGAGCCCCCAAATTTCACAGCTGGGATTATCTCGCTCTGCATCCCGTGTTAAAACCGTCTAGACGCCAACAGAGGAGCGTTGTTCAACACGGCACCTCCTGAAATGTATGAATCATAGCTGGCCTCTTTAATAATAAATCAGGTGAGCCTAGGTGAGAGAATTACTCAGATCTTGTACTTGAGTAAGAGTAGAAGTACTCAGATCTTGTTCTTGAGTAAAAGTAGAAGTACTCAGATCTTGTTCTTGAGTAAAAGTAGAAGTACTCAGATCTTGTACTTGAGTAAAAGTAGAAGTACTCAGATCTTGTACTTGAGTAAAAGTAGAAGTACTCAGATCTTGTACTTGAGTAAAAGTAGAAGTACGTACTCAGATCTTGTACTTGAGTAAAAGTAGAAGTACTCAGATCTTGTACTTGAGTAAAAGTAGAAGTACTCAGATCTTGTACTTGAGTAAAAGTAGAAGTACTCAGATCTTGTACTTGAGTAAAAGTAGAAGTACTCAGATCTTGTACTTGAGTAAGAGTAGAAGTACTCAGATCTTGTACTTGAGTAAAAGTAGAAGTACCAGAGTGTAGGAATACTCTGTTACAGTAAAAGTCCTGCATTCAAAATGTTCCTCAAGTGAAAGTAGAAAAGTATTCTCATCAAAATATAGTGAAAGTAGCGACAGTAAAAGTAGTCATTGTGCAGATTGGTCCATTTCAGAATAATATATATGATATGTTTTATAATGATTGATCATGAAAGTGTTCTCAAAGCTGGTAAAGGTG
>NW_011349520.1:38165-47736 GCF_000735185.1 Notothenia coriiceps | reverse complement strand
ACAATACCTACCGGTCCTACGAAGTATCGCCCGGAAATCGAGTAATCGTAACCACCCCAGACACAGAAAGTCGAAGGACCAAAGTGTTATGGGGTGTATAAGAGATAACCCAAGTCCAGTCCCTTAACGTCCGGTTGCTCCGTCATTACGGTACCAAGTCATGTGGTCAATGACCACCAAAGAACCGTGACACCGTCACGGTCTAGTACGACCTTCTCGCCTCACCTCTAAGGAGTAGAGGTATCTCGAAAATCGTCTGCCTTCGTACATCACAGATTTTAGAGAACCATGTGGTCGACGTAAATGAGACCGAACTACTTTGTGTCACCTGGTTGTGTCGTCGACTGTACCCGAGGGGTTTGGGTAGCGACTGACACCCTTGAAGTGTGACCTAAAGTTCGTTGAACCTAAAACGAGGAGAGGTCGGAAGAGGTCCTGGAGACGCCGGAACTGAAAGGTTTAATTTATGTTTTGAACGCAGACTTTTCTCACTGAAACCTGGTGACACGTTTGACAGGTCACCGAAGGAAAAAGGAATGGGTTCAGTCTGCGGAGAAGGAACACAGAACTCAAGTCTTTCACGAACTGGTACCCTTATCGCCGATAACATCGGGTCACAAGGGCCTGTGCAGACACTTGTCCCTCGCCCTATGGACCTGAGGTCGGAAGTCAGGTGACAGAAACTCGAGGGCGACTTAAGACCTTCGCTGAGCAGAAAGTGTTACGACAACTTCGACGCCGTAGAGAGACCGAACACGTCCGCCAAGGGCGGTGTAACAGGGGAAGGTTGTCTGAAAAACACCTACACGAACTTTGACTGAGACACTTGTCGAACGAGAAAACTCTTTAAACGAAAACAAGAATGGGAGGACTACCTCCCACAGTTACTGCCAGGAGACCTGTCGTCAGGTCTCAGGGTCGTAGAAGGGTATGACACTAAAAAATGACTGGGTTCGACCTCAGCGAGAAAGTTCCCGAGTCCTTTGCGCGGTCCCACAAGCTCACATTAATCTGCTCAAGTCTGCCTCCTAACGCGAACTCTGTGCGCGGCACTCCAGATCACTATGCGAAAAAGTACCTCCGCTTAGCGCGCCCTCGAAATCGTCTCATCCTATAAACTCAAAAGAATTCGACCATACGGTATTAGCCGTTATAATTTATTATTTTCGAACGTTATAAAGTCAACTAACTCTACTTAGGTCTTACATACTGTAAGAACAAAAAAATAACGTATGTCTTATTTCTTGAAAATAGTGTTTCATAGATTAAAGACTCCTGTCAGGAGCATCTACTAGAATAAATTTATTATTAAGCTACTTTTGAAGTGATGTGCCACAGGCTGATTGCCTCCATGCCACGCCGCATTGATGCAGTAATCCGTGCAAAAGGATTCCCAACCAATTACTGAGTGCATTAATGGACATTTTCAAATGTTTGATTGTGTTTTGCTGTTATAAATCTTTTTTTTTTACTTGGTCTGAGGAACTATTCTAATTTTTTGAGATAGGATTTTTGAGTTTTCTTAAGCTGTATGCCATAATCAGCAATATTAAAATAATAAAAGGCTTGCAATATTTCAGTTGATTTGTAATGAATCCAGAATGTATGACATTTTTGTTTTTTTAATTGCATTACAGAAAATAAAGAACTTTATCACAATATTCGAATTTTCTGAGACAGTCCTGTATATCAGAGTCTTTCAAAAAAGGAACCTAAACTTAAACTTTGATTTTAATATATTTTTAAACTGACAAAGTGAAGTGCTTTAATGTTAAACCCTGATACATCCCAAAGAGTTTCCAACATTTAAAAACAGTTAAACATTTGAAAAGCTCCAATATAAAGATCTCAAAACTATTTGAATATCTGGTAGTTTAAGCCTTTTACAATTATTTATTATCTTAGTAAATGTGGAAACAACATAATAAACCGTATGATCTAACTGTATAAAAAAATCTGAAATTAACATAGATCGACTCTTAATAGGTAGATTGTACATTTTAAGAGTAGTAACATTTGAAAATGAATAGTTTCTAACTCTATATCTCAATAATAGTTTTATTTGTGATCCCAGTTTGGTGGCCAGAGTTTAAGCTGTTGTTGTTGTTGTTGTTGTTGTTGTCATGGTTTCTTACCACAGCAGCGGTGGTGAGGATGCAGGCGGTGGTGTACGCTCGTGTCACCACGGGGATCTGAAAGTACTCCTGAGTGAAGCTGTGAGCCATCGTGCTGCTGCTGCTCTCTGTCAGCGATCATCTGCTCACTGGGTGAGTCAACAACACAGGTCCCACCCCCTCACTGCCTTCTGCCAATCAGATTCACCCTTCAATTAACACCATCCACCCCACACACTGACAACTCTTTCACATGCTATGGTCACTTTTAAAGCAAAGACATCAGAATTCAGGTGCAGAAATATAAAGATACTTTATTTTTATGATCTCTACATTTAACCCCAGTGTTATGATACCTTCATATTTTTTATTCAACAATAACTTCTTTAAAAAATGTATTTCATTTATGTTGGATTTACTTTCCAAAGTAAGTGAAAAAGATTTTAAATTGTTTACCTATATAAAAATGTGATGGTTATGATACTTGAACAACAATGAGTGGATTAATTAAAATAATAATAATAAAAAAATACCCTTTCTCCCTTAGCGCCCCTTAAAAAAAGTCCTTTAACTCAGTTGGATTTAGCTTATCAATTAAGTTTGTACAACAAAACAAATGTAATACTTGCATAGTACCGATACTTGCATAACAATAAGACAAATCAATAATAATAAAATAAAATCTATAAAATTATTATTACTAATAATAATACGGCTACATATAATTATTTATTATCCACTATGTCTAGTATTGGAACCATAGTAATAGATCGATTGGTAAAAAGGTTATGTTTTTATTAGAAAGCAAACAATATGCAGTTCATACATTTCAATGCACTGGGTATGGGCTACATATGAGTACAAACAAAAAAAAGTAATCAAAGACATGTATGTACAACAAACTTATGCTAAGTTGTGTATAAATATTATTTCACTGGTTAACACTTGAGTTGCAGAAACAATTCAAAGAACAGAGTCTGAACAATGACTCGTCAGCGTCCTGCACTGAAAAACTGCACTGAGCACCACAGTCTGAACTAAGCCTTCACATCTCAAGCGCTGCAACGATGACTCAGCGGTTCTCAACCAGGGTGACCTGATCCTCAGAGGTCAGAACATGTCACATGTAAGCTAGTAAAGTATGGAAATACTCAAGTAAAGTACCTCAAAGTTATACTTGAGTGAATGTACCTTTCCACCAATGCCATTTGTGTCTTAATAGGCCTAATACATTTGTCTTATGGTTCGGCAAAAAATAGCAAAAGCCTCCTGGTGAAAACCGCTGATCCACGCAGCAGCTTGTGTCCCTGAATGCATCACACTGACTGTGTGACCTGATTTGAGCACCGTGTTTTGTTAAAGAACAGCGATGAATTAATGAAGTTTGAGACATGAAAGACACAAAAGGAGGAAATAATTGACATCTGCCCTCTAGATGGCGCACTGGAGCTTTTTCACTACCACAGAGAACCTGCAGTCTGGTGAGTCATCAAGAAGAGGGACAACAAAACATGACATACAGTGATGTTATCACATTATACATTATACCTCATATGGATACATCATTTCTTTAAGTCTTCATGTTGTTGTATTGTAAAAGTTTCAGGGAAGAAGAATTAGGTCACATAATATCCCAAAAACGTACTCAAAACTTGAACATTTGGCCAAATATGAAAAATAAATACAATACTTTCTACATTATTTTTAGAATAAACTAGATAAAGGTCCTTGTGACCACCATCGTTTTTCAGAGGTGATGTTTTGTCAATATGAATCTCTAATGCGATATCTGAACTCTTCAGATCATCCTCCAATAAAAAGCCAGCACTGCAGAGATTTGCTAATAATCGGTCACACACATTTGCGTCAAGTTAGTGTGTTTCCATCCACCTGTTTTTATGTGCATTTTGAAGTTGAGCAATAAAAAACCTGAATGGAAACACCAGTTGAAATATCTTTAAACTGTTAGTTGTTGACTTTTAGTAAACCGTAAACCTTAATCAACAGTTATGAGGAATGAATCTTGACTTAAATTAAGCATGTGAATTAAACAGCACTTATCATTGCAAAGCAGTAAAAAAAAAACACATCAATTCCATTGTGTTTTCCACATCATTATTTAGTGTTCACACTTCTTTTGCAAAGGTTTAATGGCTGTGAAGTATTACTGCAACTGTTTCTCTTGATCAACAACACTCCTAATATTTGCACAACAGTAGCTTGCATTTTCTTATGAAAGTTTTCTGGAAATTCTGTAAAAATTTGCAATACATTTGGACGGAAACTTGGCTTTTGTTGACACCAAACAGAGTGTGCTGCCGGAGTGATTCACAATGGGACATTAAAAACACAAGTCCATCATTCTCAAAGTTATGACTGTGTCACAAAATAATCCATATGCAGCTTTTTCCAAACCTCTGCATAATAACAGACCGACTTCAAAGTACTGTGAATTTAGTTTTTATGTTCTGATTCATGGCCAGTGTGATTCAGGAAGGCAGGGAAATCAACTGCATATGTGAAAACATCCTTCAACTCTTGTTTACCGACATCATTTCCCCGTGCTTTTCCCTTTTGGTTCCGATAGTTCCTGGATTTTGCGTTCACACCAAAAAGAGAACTTAGTTCATGAGAACTTTTCCCCCCTTTTCAGTCCCTGCTAGAGAGCTGGTAATTTCCTGGGGACAAAAAATGTTCCAATTTCTTCTGGGCGGATTGCAAACCATGCCCCGTAAAACTCGGAAAAGTTTTGTGAAGCCGCCATTGTATTTGCTGGCATTAGCATTATTAGTATTAGCATTAGCCCAGCGCACCAACGGAGAGAGAATAACTTATGGCAACACAAAAAAAAACATGGGAGCTTTGGAGTGATGAGGAGGTGTCAGCGTTCAGGCGATTTACACGGAAGCCAGTCCCCAACTCCGGGGACTTCCGGCCGGGGACTTCGGGTGGCAGTATACGCCGTGAAGTTGTTTGTGGCCTGCCAGTAAACCCAAAGCAGAAGAAGAAGTGACGTCAGTGGCTTCATTTGCCTAATCTTCCCTCAGGGAATTATTCCTGTGTGAACCCGATCTGCTCTTTAGTTTCATGGGGGAACTAAGTGCTGGGAACTAAGTACGGCAAAGTACTTGGTGTGAAAGCGGCTATTGCATTAATACATGCTCTTTGCAGAGAAAATGTACAAATCTACCTTCTGCAGCTTTAAGTTTGATGTCACAATTCAAACACTTGAGTATCGGCAGTCCATCCATATGACGACCGACCCATGCAAACGCGCTACACCGGCCCAAAACAATCCATTCGGATAAACACACTGCAGCTTCAGAAACTATCCAAGTAAAAGAACCACAAATGTGCCAAAACACATGCAAATGAAGAAACATCTTCGCCAAACCCGACAACACATGCTCAGAGTTTATTAAAAGCTCTGCATAAACGAAAACTTGGACATTAAAAAGTGACGCACACTGCTGGGACCGGAGTGCTTGTTGATGTTCAGGCGTTATGAAGTTGGTCCACTGTCACTGTTGGCAGAGTTAGGCCCCATTTACACGGGAACGGAAACGAAAATGAACCGAATTCGATATCAAAAAAGTATTCCGTTCACACGAGACCGCTCGACCCGCTGGAGACGCTGTAGTACATATGCCGGGCCTGCAAGTTGCGCTGTACTTCCGCCACAAAATACACCAAAAGCAGCAAAGAACACTTCCCGAGCATGGTTGCCCTTCTGTTAATTCTCCACGGCGGATTTAGCAGCAGAGGTGGGGAGAGGCAGGGCTCTGGCTGTTTCTCTTTTTCTCCCTCCCAGAGGCAAGCGTTTGCTCCTGCTGTAAATCTCCCTGGTATACCACCAGCAGATGAAAAACACCCACCTTTCCGCCTCTTCCAAGGGACGAGGGAACCGTGCGGCAGAGTTTCCGTTCAAAAAAATGTTCGCCGGTCAACATGTCCTTTAAAGTTGAAATCTTCCGGACAAAATTAGAAAAGTGCTGTCGCTTTAAAACAAATTAATAACGACTCTATATAATAATATAACAATAATACACGGAGCCTCTCTTTTCCTCCCCCTCTCCCACGTGTCTCCGTCAGCAGCAGCTGATCTCTGATCTCTCTCTCCTGTCCGATTAGACTTCACTCGCGTTTATGTCCATATCGATCAAATCTAGCTGGAGGCTCTTGCTGGGTGCACTGTCCTGCGAGATAACGGGACCTGGCTCGAAACACTCGGTTGTTGTTGTTGGCGAAACACATCAGCAATGACACGGGTGACACGGTCACCTTCACAGCTGTGTGCATTACTTTTTAGTGTCCCTGTTTGTGTTGTGTTTTGAGCTAATTTCTTGCGATTTTCTTTTATTTGCAGCGTTTAGTGTATCCAAAATGTGTGTGAACGCTGTGCATGTTTCTTTAAGCTGGTGAAGAACAGGTTTCTTCATTTGCATGTGTTTTGGCACATTGATTTGTTTCCCCTCTTTACATCGTTTTTGAAACTACAGTGCTTTGCTCCTAATGGAAGTAACACTACAGAATAGATGTAATGGAACATATCCTTTACAGTTTCTGAAAACCACAATCAGTCGAACATTCCAGGCTCAAAGACAGGAAGTGAGAGCGATGCAGCATCACACGTTGTTAATACAGGGCCCAGACCTCAGCTTTATGGTTACAAAAATGTGCAAAATAAATACGAGTACAGCTGCACAGGAGGTGCTAAGTCTGAGGAAACATTACTTGGTTTTCCTGAGAAGAAGGTGTAATAAATGGAGGAAAGCGTAAACGGATATATATTGCCATCCTTCTAGAAACCGCAGGATGAGCACACAAACGTCATTGCTTCAAGAACTCCTCTTCATAGTCATAAATCTGGCTCTTGTTCTCCATAGCTCAAATGTTTCTACATCCGAAGAAGTCCATGCCGATGTAGCGGGGATAGCCCTCCAAAGAGTTCATGCCAACGGGATCGAACTTCCAGTACTGTCGACCTCGGACAAAGTGAGCGTAGCCTGAAAGATAAAATAAAACATTCTGTGTAAATAAATCAGATCCCAACAAACCAACTAGCTTATAAAACAAAAAAAATAAAGATATCTGGATTATCTATGAATCCCTGGGGAACATTTTCAGATAGGAACTCTTTGACTTGGTTAGTTTTGCCTTGGACCGTACCGTAGACATCCCTGAAGGTGGCATCCACCTCGTCAGGGATGCCGCTCCAGTCCTTCATGCTGCGCGGGTAGACGGACTCCACCCTCTGCTCTCGGGGGCTGAACCTCCAGTAGCTACCCGACTTGAAGAAGTAGGTGTTGTAGTTGGAATCGTGGCCCCAACGCAGCGCCGCCTGGATCCCAGACACCGACAGACCCAAACTCCTGATGGACTCCGGCCCTCGGATCTGCATCTCGGCATCGAACACCCAGTAATTCTCACCTGCCCCGAGAGAGAGATGTTGAACAATGCCATTTATTTCTAGAGCTTTTTAGCCCTGTCTATACAACTCAAGACTATACCCCAGGAAGATGTTAAAAGACGGTGGAAACGATTTAGAGGTTTGGCGAAGAATATAAATATATGACAAAAAAGAGCAATTAGGGCTCTTGGGAATTAACTCAAAAGATCCCAAAAGGTCCTTATTCCTATCACTAGTAATCTGACTTCAAATTATGTTTATGGCCCTCATAGTGAGGAATGGGACTGACATATGTTTGAAGGAAACATTTCACCTTAACCACATCTAATGGAAATACACACAAACAACTCTACAGCTCTGTGTTAATTACCACTTAGCACCAGTTTAAACTTGCCCAAGGCTGCTTGATACTTGGTGACTGCTGCACTCACATGAAACCTTTAACCACATAACAGCACAGCTCAGACCGTCGTCAATGCCCACCTTGAAAGAACCAAATATTCCCTGACTTGTCTTCAAAGGCGGCGTCGATGTTGTTGGGAATCCCCCTCCAGTGACGGGACGCCAGCGCTGGGTAACCGCTTTCCAGATGCCCGTCCCTGATCCGCCACACGTAGCCCGACTTGAAGAAGAACAGCTCCCCTCGGATCATAGACACGGCATCAAAGTCCGTCTGGCAGGCGTCAGGCTGAAAATGAGACACAAGTGTAAAGTTTCTTCCAAGATGTTTTTTATTGCAGCAGTATGGAGTGTTAAGGAGCCGTTTTATTGTCTGAAAGGATCCCAAAATAACGTCCGGTAAAATACCTCTCGGTTACAACTTAGAAGAAACTGTTTCCAAGTGCTTATAACTAAATAATGACTTTTTACCATTATTTATAATTTTTGGTTAAAAAAAAACCCCCCTGAATGAAGTGGTGAAGTTTCAAAGATGCTTGCTTTTTTTAACAGTGTGTGACCACAGGAACCACTGTGGGATAAAGGGATAAGGCTGGTGGTCTATTCTATATTTCTCTTGTCAACAAAGACCATAGAAAAAATGAATGATCAACTTTATTCCCCACGGATATCCTTTTCCTCTGTGTCATAGGGCTCCATTGAGTTCCAGAACATAAGTGAGCCGCATGTACTGCACCAAATGGGGATTAATCCTCTGCTTGATAAAGTCCCCAACAAAAAAACGATTTACCCCTGTTTGAGTAACCTTTATTCATTTTAAAGATGCATGTCTTCAGTAAGAACTACTGTGATTGGTCCTAGACGTTGGTTGGTTTTATTTGATGTCAATATTCATTAGAGCATGGCACCTAATTTGTCCTTTGGAGTTTCTTGAAGTGAGCTCAACTCGATAAAAAGAGACTTTCTGCAACCAAGCGTGACATTGTTAAAAGCTGCTCAACAAAACAAACAAGCTTACAAGACACGATCAATCAAGCTTATGCTTCTGTTAGGGTTTATCACCAATGGTGCTTAATCCGCCACTGAAAAAAGTCCACTTCAAAAGCACAATACCTTCCTGATTCACTTCCATAAAAATTAAAGTGACCAGCTGTTCAAGGAAATAACTGAGCATTTTTTTCCTTTATTACAAATGAAACTCCATTTGCTCCAGCTGTTTTAGGTAGGAACCAATGGGATTGGAGCTGAGAGCTACATACAGGAAGTCAGAAAGACATAGGAACACATTGTTGGTTTTGGTCCTTTCATAGGATTTGTTGACAATAAGAACATTATTATAGTTATTTTGAGCTGTTTTGAACTGGTTATTGTAATGTTGCGTCAGCTCCACTCACATTAGCGACGATCTCGTTAGTCTCGGGGTTGGATGGAGGTGGAGGGGAGGGTGGCGGTGAGGGCAGGACCTGTGGTTGAGCTCCATACAGGTACTGGATGCCCCGCTTGTCATCCTCGCTCAGCCTCAGAGGGTAGGAGAAGGTGTAGTATGCGGACATGATGGCCCCAGGCTCGCGAGAGTGCTGCAGGCCAAGGACGTGCCCGAACTCATGGGCGGCAACCTGGAGAAGGTCTGTGCCTACAGGAGGGAGGG
>NW_011349520.1:33472-38139 GCF_000735185.1 Notothenia coriiceps | reverse complement strand
TGTGTGCCTTTGGCATTTTCCTTTGTTATTATTAACTTAATATTAATGGGTTTTCTGACAGCAACCTCATCAACTTGTTTTTTCATCCATAAAGTTTCACTTAAAAAATTCATCATGCTGTAAACCTTCAGAGTGGCTCTTGTGCTCATCAGAACGTTTCATTTATGGGATTGCAGGTACTGGCATGGAGACAACCTTCCCTTCGATGGCCCGGGTGGGATTCTCGCTCACGCATTTTTCCCCAAAACCCACCGACAAGGTGACATTCACTTCGACTATGACGAGTCCTGGACCCTCGGAAACCACATGGGTGAGGGTTTATTCGACAGAATTTAGAAAAAATATATAAATATGAATGTAAATCATTAATACAATTCATGGTACTATGTGATTACTGTGTCGACTTTTTTGGCCAATTACAGTATGTGTACCCATACAAGGAATTTGAAAGTTTAGAAAAGAGGTATCAGAAAATGAGTAAAGAAAAAACTGGTACCTAGCAAATACCATCATGAGGGAAGAAGAGGTGCAGGGAGGCCAAGTGGAGAATGGATGACTGACATAAAGAGGTGGTCAGGGAAGTGGCGGCAAATCCAGATGTTTTGGATGTTAGGTGACGTCATCAAAGTGAATTACCTGACCTGAAAAAACTAGCAGGCTGTACATTTCCCTGGTTATGTTTCTCAACACTTTAATTCAGGTTTTTCCTTTAATATGTCAACGACACTATAAAGATGCAAATAATAACAGATAAACAATGTGATTAAATATGAACTAACCATGTATTGTTGAGAAAGTAGTAGTTGCAGAGCATGGGTTTTTAAAAGTGAATACAAAGGTTATATTACTATTTTAAAGTATTATATAAGAATATGTATAATTAGAAACACTGAAATGCAATGATTATTATGAATCAATTCAAGAAATGTAAAACGGGCAAAATATGACTTTCATGACTGCCCAAGGAAATGAAAATACCATTTAAAATAGAAAAAGCACATACAATCACTTTAGACACTAAGATTTATATCGTGCTGGTTATTATTTACTGCCAAATATCAGACTATCGTCCTGAAGATAAGACATTGCAAGCTTCATTGCTCAGAAATGAGTATTCACCAAAGCCATGTAGCCTACTAAATGTAAAAAAGCAACAATATCTCTAAATCTAGCAATGATTTTAATTATAACCTTTCTAGGATGGAAAGATCTCACAAGCTGAGTTCACATGGGGGCAACTATGAACAGTCAATGATATGTGACACATCTGTAACATGAGGTGTTCTCAGGTCATGGAGAGGAAGAAGGGGAAGTTAGTCAAAAGCGAGGGACTTTTTAATGACTCTTTGTTGGCACTGTATCATCTCAGATAGCTAAATCTGCCACCGCAAGCAGGTCAAAGCAAACTATTTCCNTGGGAAAAGTACTGCGGTGTGAAAGCGCCTATAAGTGTATTTTGTATAAGTTGGAAACTCCCTCTGGAGGGAACTTTGGGATTTTAGCCATTGCAGACCATTTACATGCACTAAAACACACTATAGGGAAACCCCCCCCCCCAAAAAAAACATCAGAGGACCTCTTCAATTTATGGCAAAATACAATAAGACTTATGTTTTATTTCACCAAATGATTGGAAGTCAAACCATAATGGTCTGCAATGGCTAAAATCCCAAAGTTCCCTCCAGAGGGAGTTTCCAACTTATACAAAATACACTTATAGGCGCTTTCACACCGCAGTACTTTTCCCACAAAGGTTCATGAGAACTTAGTTCATGAGAACGCTTTAGTTCTCATGAACTAGTAAGTACAGATCGCGTTCACACCGGAATAAGTCCCTGGGGGAGGATTAGGCAAATGAAGCCGCTGACGTCACTTCTTCTTCTTCTGCTTTGGTTTTACTGGCAGGCCGCAAACAACTTCACGGCGTATACTGCCGCCCAAAGTCCCCGGCCGGAATTCCCCGGAGTTGGGGACTGGCTGAAGCCTTTCGAGTAAATCGCCAGAACGCCAACACCTCCTCATCTCCACCGCTCCCATGTTTTCTTTTGTGTTGCCATAAGTTAGTCTCTCTGCGTTTGTGCGCTGGGCTAATGCTAATAATGCTAATGCGAGGATAATAAAATGGCGGCTTCACAAAACCTATTTGGAGTTTTACGGGGCATGGTTTGCAATCCGCCCAGCCAATCAGAAATAGGAACCTTTTTCTGGAAAAGGGGTAAAAAGGTTCTCATGAACAAATTTTTGTTTCCGGATTTTTTGTGTGTGAGCGCAACATTTCGGAAATATATTGGAACTAAAGTGGGAAAAGTACTGCGGAGTGAAAGCGCCTTATGTCAGGTTTATTTCAATATCTTACATTGCAACGTAAAATGTGTAGGAGTGCCAATAGAAGTGTGAGTGTTACATAGTGATGTCACTATGTTACAGAAGTCAATAAAGGAGTCCAATGGAGGTGTTTGAGGCTGGGTGGGGAGTGTGTGAGGGAACTTTGGGATTTTAGCCTTTGTAGACCATTTACATGCACACACTACAGGAGAGGGAAACCCTAAAAGCATATGGTTAACTGTAACTGTAAAGGATTAATTGTGAAAATGTCATACCGTTGCTACCCTAAATTGCAAAACTTTTGATAATTATCAGTAGACAGAAATTACAGCAGAGGCCGATTGGAATGTGATAAGAGCTGCAGATACTTGATCTTGATAGTCAAAGGATCACAAAAATGTATACAGGTATTCCTGAGGGGAATATGAGAGCATGATTCAAATGGCATGCTAATGCACCCAATGGAGATATTTCCATCTTGAACAAAGTTGCAAAAATAATGTATTTTGTATTTTATGTCATAGCACATTCATTCATTTTGCAATCATATCTTTTTTTTTTACTTAAACATATAGCATGCGTTACTTTTCCTCTATAATTACTTCTAAAATATGCTTTCCCCCCCACATCCCGGTCTCCCACCTTGTGAAGTCGATCCGGATGTCGGCCTTCCCACTGTGGATCTCGGTGAAGGTGAGCGGGGTGACGTCACTCCAGATTTTCAGCGCTTCCCGAAAGACACGTCGAACCTTCTCCTCGCCTATCTGCCAGGGAAACCGAACTATCCTGCGGGAGATCAGTGCAGGTGTCACACACACACAAACACACTCACGCAGGATATACAGTAGGGAAGCAGAGAGGGACCACCAGCCTTGCATGCATTGGCGCGGGAAGGGGGGTGCTGAGGGCGCTGCAGCACCCCCTAGTGGCAGGCAGGGGGTGCGGAGCTCCCCTGTCTGAATTATTATTTGACGGTTATTGCTGCTCCCGCTGTGCATAATCTGTGTAATATGTAGCCAATAAATTCCACATTGTTGGTAAAATAATATTTTTGAGTTTTGGTTTCTTGTGATGTTGTGATCTTCCTCTCCAGCGATGGGTGAGCATTTTTTTCATCGTGAATGGGGCCCGTTTGTGGACGGATAACGTTGCAATCGACTTATAGGTCGGAAGGTAACATTGTCATTCGCCCAATGACACACGTCCATGTACTCCCTCAAAAAAACACGCACGATATCACGGGCATTAGATGACACGACTGGAGGGACTCCAGTGTGCGTTAGGCATAGGAGGATGAAGGTTGTTATGGGAGATGTGGCGCCGCGAGTATACAGTAACGTACGAGGGTACGCTATTGATCTCACGATAAATAAGACAGAATGTGTTGCTCACACACAGAGAAATATGCGATCGGTAGGTGTGCCAAGGGAGATGTCACATTTTGGCTCGGTCACCCTCTCTCTACATGAGGGCGTTGTGTCGCTCCTTCGGTAGAGAATAAAATTTGTCACTGAACGATTCTTATTTACGAATTTAATTGTCCTATACTACGTGAAACTTCTACCGTTCTTGTATAATGTTCTGTCGCTCTTACGTCATCAGAAGTGGCTCGTAAGTGTTTAATAAGAATATACCGCTCCTCTCGCTTGGATGTTTAGATAGGTATGCCTGCGCATTCGTCTACAAGAAAAAGGAGAATACCTATTACAATGTTTATTGGAGCTGGTGACGAGAACGTTTGTATATGTCGAATCATACGATAATAACCAACGTTTAACGTAGAACGTTAAATGCACGGTATATCATTAAAGTATTGCCAAAAGGAAATAGTAGAATAAAATAAAATATTGATATTAGCTAGTTCTACTTCCACACCGTCGCCTTTTTAGAAAACTTATTAAAAACTGGTTCGTTTGCGCAAACTCTTTGGGTGACTTCTTTTGATCTGATTTTCTTCCCGAGGGAGGCGAAACAAACCTTGTTTCGTCGATGGCATACTAGGCAATCACGTCGATCGATTGGGTCTACGATTGTTGTGCCAGGGCACTGACGACCTGTGGCAGGTAGAGATTGGGGGAGCAGAGTGTTGTGTTCATTTACGCGATAAAGTCGCATGGTGTGTGTCTCCGGCACTCGAACTTACTGTGTTCACGTGTGAAAATCAAAGGTTCGTTTGAAGACTAACAGTACCACAGAATGGAGACACGTAAGTCACTTGTGCCCTTTAATGTCAGGGGACGGCAGGAAAGATCACAGAACCTATCAAGTGCATTTCGTTGCCAATTACCATAATATAAATGAACTCTCATGCTTAACAGGCCCTCCGATGTCTTTTTGTAAGC
>NW_011349520.1:30711-33427 GCF_000735185.1 Notothenia coriiceps | reverse complement strand
AGATGAAGCACGGTTAATGTATTATATTATTGAGGTAGAATTGTCCGGGGCTACAGAAAAAACATTCGGGGCAGGCCAAAATATTATTTTACCAACAATGTGGAATTTATTGGCTACATATTACACAGATTATGCACAGCGGGAGCAGCAATAACCGTCAAATAATAATTCAGACAGGGGAGCTCCGCACCCCCTGCCTGCCACTAGGGGGTGCTGCAGCGCCCTCAGCACCCCCCTTCCCGCGCCCATGTAGGTGCCTGTCTTAACACCCCATGGCCCTGCAGTCGGCCAGAGGCTGTAAAAAGTCCTGGAAAGCAGGCAGGCACCTCGTTTGAGAGATGACTGTGTGTGTGTATTAGAGAGCCTGAGGAGACACATTTTTACCGCCCATGCTTGACTGTTTATCTGTGCACTTTTCCACTGTATACAATACAACACAAAAATGCCCAGTGCTGCTAAGAAATAAGTTCAGAAAGCTCTGAAAGCTCTAACAAAAGTAACTCTCCAGGTATTTCAGACAGAGTATGCGGATTCGGTCTGATCAGAACAAAGAAAACACCTTTTGCCTTCCTAATGTCACACTTTCCTCTTTTATATGGCCTGTGTCTGTAGAGTTGGGGGAGACTTCTTCACCCCTTCCTTCCATCTCTCTCTCTGTTTCTGCTGATGTGTAAAATATACAAAATAACGTTTTATATACTTACTCTCTTGTTAAAAGGCGATGAAGTTTGCAGCGTATGCCAAACATCAGTGTTCTAGTTTTTAAGGCTTTGCATACCTCAAAGTGTGTCTAAAAGTATCTTGGCAAAAAAAATTTGCCTAGGCCATTTAAAAAAAAACAAATTGCTGCTAAGAAATAAGTTCAGAAAGCTATGACTCTCAATGTATTCAGACAGAGTATGCAGATTGGGGCTGATCAGAACAAAGAAAGCCCCTTCCTCGTCAAAGGTTAGTCACACACTCCCTTTCTGTCACCCTTACCTCGTCCTATGGCTGTCAGGCCTTTTGGTGTGTGTGTGTGTGTGTGTGTGTGTGTGTGTGTGTGTGTGTGTGTGTGTGTGTGTGTGTGTGTGTGTGTGTAGTACGTAATTACTTCGTATAGACTATTACTATTAGTACGTAANTGAGATAACTTAGACTAAAAGAGCTCTCCTCCAGCTTGTTGTGGAACAAACAGCTCCGTATGTCCGTTAGTGCAGCTAGCTAGTGTTGTTAGCATCTGGTTAGCTAGCTGCACTAACGGACATACGGAGCTGTTTGTTCCACAACAAGCTGGAGGAGAGCTCTTTTAGTCTAAGTTATCTCAGTGGGTCTCAAACGGTTTGGTCAAAAATTATTCAAAAGATTATTTCCGCGGCACACCTTCATATGATCATTATAGTTATAAAAAAAATAAGAGAATAAAGGAAAAACAGTTATGAAATACTATATGGCAGTAAAACAAGAATACAGTTTGAAAGGGGAGTGATTTGTAAAATATCCATAAAGAAAATGAACATCTGCTTACAGTTTTGTTTCATCTGTGTTGAGAGATGTATCCATAGATCTCTTAATGTTGCTCTCAAAGTGCACCAGATTGATGCTTTTAACTTCAATATTAAAAAAAATCTTTCCGGGGGAGCATCCCCCCGGACCCCCCTAGAGGAGGTGAGGTCCGCTACCCACTCGTAAAAAAATAGCACTTTACCCCTGCCTATATGCCGTGAGCTGAATATCGAGCCTTCATTGTAACAGTCGCGGGTTTACTGTGTGTTTGCGTGTGGGGAGTTTTTTTGTGCGTGCTTTATAGTGCCCGTAATAGTGTTCACTGGAGTCCAGCACCTCAGCACCCCCACTCAAAATACCTTCCCGCGCCTCTGCTTGCATGCCTCCCTCTAATCTGATATCTGTCTCATCAGCGGGGAGGTGTTCTCTTACTGACACCCCCAGGCTCCCTTTCCTTTTAAATAAAACCACCCATGTGATAAATAGGAACAAGAACATAAACCTCCTTATTTAACAAACAGGACTCTAAATATGTATTAATAATATAGAATTGATGTAGACCAATCGTTGTAGTAGTTTCACGCTTTGTAAATTATTCTGATATGCGTGTGAGGAATGGACAACCACTCTCTACGGGTGAAGTACGGAGCTGTCAGGACGTGCCTGTGTAGCGCTTCCAGCTATAGCACGGTTGCAAATTGCCACTTGCAAGCACAGATTGAGATTTTGGCACAATGATGCTAAAACTGAAGAGCTGACTCTTCAAAAAGACAGAGATTAAACAAAACAAGATACAACATGTTGATTAAACAGGGTTTGAGTTGTTGTTAGGCAGATTTTTGATCTTTGCAAAGGGCCAGGCTAGCTGATTACCATTTCCACTCACTATGCTAAGCTAGGCTAACGTGTCATGACTCCAGATGTGTACTCAGGCACGGCGTTAATAAAGTTTTCTCACTCAAAGAAATAGCAAAAAATAGCATACATGCCAACCTTTCCAAATCCAAAAGAGGTAGGTTTCGCGCTGCAAATGTGCACGCCCAAATTAGGTAATCAGAAGAAATGGAACCCCATTAATTACATGTATAAACCATGTATTTAACATATATTGCATCATTTTATGCATTTTTCAGAAAAAGAGGTCGTTTGGTAAATAGTGACATCAACGACATGTTTGGTCTGTAAAATGCCCGAAAAGTAAAAGAATGGGAGATAAATATCCCAGGCACAC
>NW_011349520.1:18005-30671 GCF_000735185.1 Notothenia coriiceps | reverse complement strand
AGGCATAACAACAGCTGGTGTTTCTTGTGAGGGTTTCCCCGGGAAACAAACACAATACACACAGATGCGTCACAGATTATTTTGCGGTATTTTTTTTTTTTAATTAATTTTATTAATTACTTTGTTTATAAATTAATCTGAGGGCCGCAAAAAGAGGAGGTGGGGGCCGCCATTTGCCCATCCCTGGTGTAGATGAAGGATGTGTCAGGATGTAGAACTCTTGTGTGAACATTGGATAAACAAGCCAGGTTCATATTCTTGTTTCGTGTTGTTGACATATTAGTCAAAGGTTTGCACAGAGCGAAATATCTTTGTGTTGCGCCATAAATCAGAAAATACTGCATTAAAAAAGTAATTTCCTGTTTTTCTACTGATAAAGTGTGATATAAATAATGTACAGGCTTTCAGATTGCTGTAGTTCACTAAAAAGAGACATTAACGACATGTTTGGTGTTGAACATGTCCGAAGAAACAAATGAAACAATGGGAGATAAATATCCCCAAATCTCAAAATTGTATTATATTGTGTGTGTGTTTGTGGTCCTCTTTCAGTTGAGACACTGTAGGATGCTTCCGGAAAAGACCAAACACTGGATGTCTTTTAGGAGCCAACATGTGTTTTCGAGACAATGATATTAACGGGGAAATCCTGCAGGACTCAAATGCCTCGTATGCCTGTATTAACCAACAATCCAATCTGTTCCTTTAACTTATAGGTGTTAATTCTGGATATGATTGTTTCTTGTTGATTAAAGGTTTCCAGATAACCTCATTATTAGCTAGTCCCTTCAGGGATCTTTGGTGTAAAAATATAAAGTTAACATTTGCTGCATCATTTTATGGCACAACTTCAGAACATGTTACCTGTAAGATTTTTTTCTGGCTGGCAGGCAGTTCTTGTCTTTCATCATGCATGAAGGGTCAAAAGGGACAGGAAGCAGCAGGGTTTATGGGAAATGTGGTCTTAATTTAGAGAAATCTCAAGCAATAAAAATACAACTGCTGTTCATGTCATTCCCTGTCTCAGTTATCCATAACGCATATACTTTAAGGCGACAGAAAGAGTTACATTTCCTGAACATTTTTCATTTAAACCGCACATTTAAATTTGATACTAAAAGTAATAATTACACGACAAGAAAAAACGTTTGACCATAATGTAAAATGTGCAGCAAGACTCATGCAAAGGTGCTTACATTTGTTCAGACTGACTTCAGTTTGCACATGGACTTTGCTCAGTGCAAAGTTCACATAAGTGTAAATATTGAGCTTATCACTTTTTGTTATCCTAAGATTAAAGAGGTTATATTTTCCTAAATATGACCTACATTGCTTAGCCTTGAAAGGGGAATTACACTAGGTTTTTTTTTTTAAAATAACAATGAAGCAAAGCTGGTCACTGTAGTTTTGTCAAACAGCAAGAGGAAGTAGTGCACAGTTGGGGACTATTTTCAGTGGGGGAGCTACACATTTGAGGATCATGTATTTCTTAATTGTTACATAATGACATCACTATGTAACACTTGCGTTCTATTGGCTATCGCTCCAACACATTTCCCACACATCCATTAGTGGTTGACCAATTATAACAGGCTAGCTAACCAATCGGAGCAGACTGGGCTCTGGTTTCAGACAGAGGGTGCATAATGCACAGGCAGTATGAGAAAAATGAAGAGCTTTTTTTAACATTAAAGCATGTACAAATGTCATTTGTAGAGGCACAAAATACAAATATGAACCTGAAAATGAGCAGAATAGGGCCCTTAAAAAAAGAAAACAGAATCGCATTAGTTTGCGGCCGGTGCTGCCTCCCCCCCTCTCTCTCGCCCTGTGTTAATATATACTGTTGCGTTAAAGAATGGCCACAATGAAAGAGACCCCAGGAGACACAGACAGAGAGGCAGCCGCAAACAGAGCACTGCCAGACGCGCGGTGGTGCCAAGTCCTTAGATGAAAGCAAAGCATCACCCCTTTGTCCGAATTATAATTTTAAGACTTCCTTTTCTATATTAGTATATAGAACTATATATATACAGTATATAAGCCCTCCCGTGTTGCATGTTTTTTCCTTGAGTCTATCATTAAGTTGGTCTGAAAACTGCCTGAAATGGAGTCATCGTTTTGCCTAATGAAGTGATTCTTTAAACCAGCAATATCTTTTTTTTTTGCGATACTGGGGCAGCAGTAACAATTTCTTATTGACAATTTACATTAGAATGGTTAAGTTGCAAGAAAAAGCTTCTAATTGCACATCCGGTAGTTTAAGACGACATATTCTGAAAATGTTCATGTTGATATGTCTCCATACTTTAATGTTCAAAAAGCTCTTTATTTCTGCAGCACCTCTTTTCCCCCTCTGTCTGAAACCAGAGCCCAGTCTGCTCTGATTGGTTAGCTGGCCGGCTCTGTTGTTATTGGTCAACCACTTAGAGATGTCGGGTCCCCTTAGCCTATCAAGTACAATGTGTTAGAGCGCTAGCCTATACAAGCGCAATTGTTACATAGTGAGTAAATTATGTCACAGAAGAACACAGGCGTTTCAGGCAGTGTGTGGAAGAGAGAAAAAAACCGATATAACACACAGCAGATAAACACACACATTATTATTGACCTTATCCAACTATCAGATTTGGCCTCGCCAGAGTTAGAAATCCTGGTTAAACTACCTATTTTACAAAGAAATCACATAAAGAATTGGGGCACAAAATATTCATATCGGATGGCTAGGGTCCTTCCCTTAGAGTGCAAGCCTCTGTTTCACGGAAAGAGAGCAACAAACGTCCCTCTTCTCTTGCAAACATAAAAAAGAAAAATCAATGACAATTCCTGAATGTGTTTTCATTCCATCTCACCATGATATCTATTGACCCACCACAGCCAACCCACAATGAAATGTTGTGCTTTCTAGAATTAGGGTATTCTGTATCGGCGCCTGGTATGTACCTGTAGGTGAGGTCTGTCTTCTCTAAACGTCCTCCGTACAGGACGAATCGTCTCTGTCGCCCCCGATAATGCACCTCCTTATGGGCGGGGTAGTCTGGTACTCCACAGCGTGGTCGGTTCCATGTGTTAGAGGTGTTGGCCTGCAAACTTGTCTCCTTTACAAAGTCCTGAGTGTGAGAAAGCTTCCCCCTCTTCTTCAGGTCGGGGAACTTTTCAGACAACTGTAAGAACAATAGTGGTCAACAGATAGTTGTTTTTAACAAATAAATTAAACACGTAAATACTTTGAAAAATATGTCACTGTGTGTCATCTATTTGTCTTTTGTGCGTGTAGTGGCCAATTATGCAAAATACAAAGTTCCAAGGGCACTAAGCCTACAAGGCGAATTCGAGTGTTCACTGCCGTTTAAAACATCCAAATACCTTCAATGAAAACCATAGTCCCAGGTATGCGTCCTGAGGGTTTTATTCACTTACTATTCCATAGATCTGTTGGCGGTCCACTACCGACTTACTCTACAACACTTTTAACTGCATATAAATAAATACACAGGCATGTGGACACGTCCGGGCAAAAACGTTTTCAACTACGTGGTAGACTTCCAATTGTGGTAGTGGTAGTGGTAATGCGTCATTTTATACTCATAGACTTGCGCACTAGAGTCTGCTTTTCCGTAAACAATAACAAACATAAACCTTGAGCAGTCCATAAACAAACAAAACGGTTTGTTTATAACTCTATTATTATCCAATTCATTTAATCTCACCAAACATAAATATTTACCATAAATATCAATACGCCTGACTGGCTCTTACAGTGCGGTATTCCTGTATGGTGGCCGACAAAAAACGCGCTACAACGGCCCAGAACATTTCAACTACGAGAAATTCGCTGCACTTTCCAAACGATGCAAATAAATAAACATCATTTAGCCAAAACACATGCAAATGAAGAAACTTCTTCACCAACTTCACAAAACATGCGCATTTTACAAAAAACGCTGCATAAACAAAAAGGTGCTAATAAAAAAAACTCTGCAAGAAGCTCAATACACAACAGAAAAGGGGACAAAATAGCAACAAACAAAACTTATGTATGCTTATGGTCAAATAAGCTCACTTTTATAAAAAGAGGTACCAATGAGCCTCATAACTGTCGGTTTCCACATGGATCAGTTTTTATTCTGAGACAGGAGCTTCAGTTACAGGTGTCACAAGCAGCAACTAGCCTTCTCAATTTTGGACAATTACTTCCATCAAAATGCACCACGGTTAAACTTGAAATGAATTGAATTAACCTTAAAAATGTCACGGTATTTAAATGCTAAAAATGTTAAAGATAAAAGGTTTAAGTGGAAGAAAAAAAAAGATGAGGGGGAAATTACAAAGAGAAATCATCATGAAGTAAATACAAAAAAAGGGAGAAAAAGAAAGTATACGAGGAAGTGAAGGCGAATCAGCTTCATTTTGGACTCTGGAGGAACACACTCAAAATCGTATTTCCCCGGTTTAAGAGATTACTATCAGTTACACCCCCACCACTCCCCCAATCCAGAGGAAATGGCTCTGCTCATTCCCACTGGCGCAAATTACAGAGGAGCGCCTCCTCTGTACCACATCTGCAGTGCTACACCACTGCTGGCATTTCCTTTCCTCTGCCACTCAGAACAACCTGTTGGGAAGACGCTGTCAATTTCTTTTGTAGAAATTAAATAATCAGTTTCAGTGGAGTTCTTTATTTCATAATCCTGTGAGGATTTTAGCTGATATAGATATTTTTCTGAAAAAATTGCAGTACCAAAGATGTCCATGATAATAGATTAATTAATTAGATTAATTAGTGGAAAGCTATATGTACATTTACTATTCAAGTAGGCCTAATAATTCAACATACTTCAATTTTAATAGATAGATTTCCATTTTGTTCTACTTTTATTATTATAATTTATTTATACTTCTTTTGATTTTTTTACTACTCAACTATGGAAATTAATTTATAACTTTGTTTTAAAAATACCAGGTAAATATAGCTTATTTTCAATATTTAAATGACTATTATTATGAATTCCCCCCCCCCCTTTGGATTAGCTGGTGAAATAATCAAAATAGTTGTACAAAGGGTACAAAAATGATTGTATTTCAGGACAAACTTTCCCACAACCAAACCCAGACATGTCTTGACTTATAGTTTGAATAATTACATAATTTCCCCAAATCTACGGTGGCTGACCTGTGAAAACATTGGTCCCTGTTGGCCACCGTACAACCATCAAATAAAAGAGTTTTCTAAAAAGTAATGTGACCTCATTTATGTGTGAACAAAAATATGTACGCGGATGACATTTAATAATAGATAGGCCTTTCAACTCTTCAGACTTAAAACCAAATATTTGACATGAACCCTACAAAAACGCAAACCCAATTCACAAGATCAAAATATTAAAAAAATAATTGTCATTGTCATCATGTTTTTCAGTTGTGTTTGAACGAGGCTGCCTCACTCAGCTCTACATGACTCAAACTGTGTCGTTGTTGTAGGTGAAGGGGAACAAAACCCAGCAGGATTCATGGAATGTGCTCCAGACTGCAGAAACACACAGTGACTGATGGGTCTGGATCACAGAACCCCCCCCACCCACCCCCTGTGTTTAACTTTGTTTAAACGACATGTAAGCTGCTTGTTTTGTTGCACAAAGCACTTACCCGCATCAGGGGGGATGTTTCTGCTCATTCCCTACGGTTTTCTTAAATGGCTTGTTAGTGTTGTAATGAATGGGCCTCAGAAAAATGGCTGCTTGTTTGCATGGCAGCTTATTTCTTCTGAAATCTGATCTAAGGGGCCTGTTATCTGTCGTTCTGATAACAAAATCCTCAGATAAACAACAAAGCCCTTAAAACAGGTCTGACATGTATCAATCGAAAGCCTGTAGACATGAAACTGCTTGTCTGAGTACACAAGTACAACATTTTATACCCTGGGGGTATCGGCTCTATATACTGTAGGTGAGCCTATACAGGCCTGCTGGTTCTATTGAGGTCACTGAGTTCATGCCCCAGTGTTGTTCATCCAAATCTGGATTTTACTGATCAGAAGAAAAACAAATATAGATGTGGATTGGCGTCATAAGATGTTTAGACTAGGTTCTGCACTGAAACGAAAATGAACTCCCTTTGTTCAAGTGAAGTTGTAGTTTGTTGTCAGTCCAAAATGTCCTTATTTCATCCTATTAAGATTTGGGTGAAATTGCCATAATTAACATATTCATTATTCAGTACAGCCAAAAACACAGGAACAATTTTGCATTTTACAACTTCCGGTTCCCTCGTCTCAAAGTCAGCGGTTTTTGGAACTTGTTAGTGGTTAGAAGCCTAAAATAAGGTGTGTGGTTAACACAAGCTAAAGAGAGGTTCACGTTGTGTTGTACAACATCAAATATGTCAGTAATTACCCCACTTGTGAATGTCCGAAGCTTCTATGTGTCTTCAAAAAACGTGGTTGATATCAAGTAACTAATTGAACCACTAAATGTCATCACAAATAATATCGCCCTTAGCTTAGTGGTGGCGACTGTGATGTAATTTGTTTATGGCCTAGCCCTACTTCTGGCGATTGTATTTATGCTTCAAAAATCACAATGTGTGTTTCTATGTGGCGGTTATCACCCTGAACTACCGTAAATGTTTAAGTATCATAAAGGTGTGTTTGCCAAAAAGCTTATTTCCGGCAACATTCTGAAAACCAATGGAAATTCCCATTGTTTTGTCTGGGTCGGCCTACATAAATACAGTATGTCATCACTGCACCACTCTATATTCAATCGTTGTTCCTTTCACTCTAAAGGAATGATAAATCAGGGAGACTCTGATCCATAGTAACTGTTAGCAGAGTAAGCATTACGTTCATTGCTGTTTAGCATCCAAATAAGCGGAGGAATAACGAAGCATCCGAGACAGTGGCATTTCCTTCAACGGGCCCTCCCATTGGAGGCGTGGCTTTATTTATACCCATCATTGAACTTTAATCTGATTCGCTATTGGCTTCCAGTTATGCACAACAAATAACAAACACATATACCTGAATGTTAACACCCCCACTTGATATCACATTTGTGGTCTTTTAACAAATAAAAACATTATAAGGTTCTCTCCCTTACAGAAATGATTATTCAAGCTTACAGGCATTATTACTCTCCAAACATCAACTTTGCAAACTTAATCAACTTAAATTTCGGTGCAGATTTTGTCATAACATCTGCTACCATCTAGTCTGTTGGACAATAAATCAGATGTATTTTTCCCCCTTCCACAGTTGACCTCAGAAAATGATACTTAATGTCAATATGCTTGCATTTCTGTCTGTTAACAGGATTCTTTGCCAACGCTATTGTGCCCTGGTTGTCTTCGTAAATCGTAGGTAGTGTATATTCACATTTGTCAATGCCCTCTAGTAGTTGTATTAAGTGCATACACTCCTGCATAGTAGCTGCTAAAGCCATATACTCTGCTTCACAAGTTGATAAAGCGGCAGTTGGCTGATTTTTGATTTTCCAGGAAACCACTGGCCCGCTCTCATTAAGGCTAACACAATAACCTGACATACTACGTCTGTCGGTTAGATCAGCAGCCCAATCTGCATCGTTGTATGCTTGTAAGCCCAGTTTTTCACTCTTACATTTCCGGTAACACAGTTCCCTGTCGATGTTAACAGTAACATTGAAATTATTTGTGTAAACCCAACATACTAAATGATCATTTAGGCAGATATTGTTCAAGACCAGCCGCTAATCGGGAGCACCCCAATGATAATCGAAAGCAACAAGTTGGACCTAAATAATGGCCAATTGTTCTCTAGTGTGGGGCCATCCCTATTTATAATTTACACAGCTTTACCAGACTCCTACTGCCCTCTGTGTAACGTCTCCTTAAAGTTCCAATTAAATCCAGACTGCTAATCTGGAATCAGTGGTAATTTGAATAAAATTGATTATGTATCACGTGACAACAATATAAAGTTAAATAATAAAACTCTTTTAATGATTTGACAGGGTCCCTCTACATGTAATGGTCACATCATCAGAGGGGAACGTTCTGTGGTGCAGCTAATTCATTAAATTATTATAATAATAATTGACATTCTGTGGACTTAGATTTAAGGGCCCTTTTTTCGAGTTGTTGGTGCCATATAATGTTAACATGGGCCCTTTCAGGTCGTTGAAAAATCTCTGATGCTGTTGTTTATTCATTGTTTTCAGCATCCTCTGCGGTCTTTGCGGAGGGCCTGGGATTTGAACTGTAAATCACCTACACGCGGACCTCCGTCCCTAAACGAGACAGTTTAGACTGAAGCTGCCCGCCGCCTGATCCCAATCAGCGAGGTAAAGGAGTGTCGGCTTACAGGGTCGTAAAAATTGGCTATTTCTAAGTGGTGGGTGAACCACAGGGGAGCCGCCTCTGTCATTTCAAAGAGGTAGATGAGAAAAATGTGTGGTTGAAGGACTGAACCGCACCCCCCCCTGCCTGTGTGTCAAATGGATTGTTTGACCTGTCTGACCCCACAGGCGAGCTAAACCCTAAATGGGCCTTTTTCTAACAGCTTTCACATCAGAGTTCAAGGTCAAACTCAAAGAACAGTATTGGCTCCAAAATATTTAGCATCTTGTCTTATTTTGCAGCTTCTTCAAACACCACATTTTTTATTCCCAATTTTTCCTTTTTTCATGTATTTTAGCTAATTTGTTAACAAAAGATTATTTTAGAAAAAAGTTTTATCATATTTCAAGACATTTCAAAGGACTAATTTAGTCATTTGCTTTAATGACTTTGGCATAAACTCAAAAATAAATCCCAAAAATAAAACCATTTTGTAGTCTTTAAGACTTTCTAACTTTTCTTCTTTACCGTGGAAGACATTTATCTATAAAAGGAGGACACAACAATATAGTTTGATTTATATAAAAAGAAACAGTTATTCGAAAACAACTGTACATTGATTTTCTTTTTAAACAAACAGGAGGACATGCAAATATTCGGGAGTACTATTAGCGGCAGATTAATCCACATTTTCTTTTATAGTGAATTTGTGGATATACAAAGTATGTTAAATTGGGATAGAATGTACTACATTATGTTCATGGTAACAAAGAAATATGTAACCCATTGCCACAGTGTAGCTCACTAGTTCACTTACTAAACACTTTTTGGATTTATAAGGATTATAAAGCAGTACTTATTTGTTTTCTTTATTGCAATTGTTAAGAATTATAATGATCAAATTTAACAAACATTATGTTTCTCTGGACCAACCTTTAAATAGGGAAGAGAAGTATAAGTAAACAAAACAAAAACATCGCAAGTTGGTCTATTAGCAGTAAAATGTTTGGATCAGAGATCGGAGAACTAAAAGTAGGGAAAAAGAATGTAACAAACACAAATTGTACTCTTAATAGTGAAGGGGAGGTAGAAAGTGTACGGGAAATACCTAACTGTACTGTGCCCAATGGTTAACTCCCTTGTTTTTCTATCACAACCATACAGTATTTTCCCATATTTGTGTGTCTAAGTGACAAATGAGGATAACAATGTTTTAAAGGTCACCTATTATGCGAAATCCATTTTTTCATGTCTTTTATACATAAACATGTGTAAAGAGATTCTGACATTTCCTAAAAACCTGTCTGAAAATGAGCTGATCAGAATTTGGCCAAATAATCACAACGATTTTTTTGGCTTGTGTAACCATTAGCCAATAACCAATCAAGGTGTACAATTAAGGGTCTTTCTCTTCAAGAAAAGACACATCATGGTTAAAGTCTTCTTGACGTTTTACTCATTCAAAGGTTTCTTCGAGGAACTAGCAGTAAAAAACATCCTGACTTCCTTCTGACTGCTGGTTGCGTCTCGGTTGTTTCAAACTTGAGCACAGTGACCCGGTTGAGGTGATGGTGGTGGGTTTGTTTTAAGACTGGAGACGCAGCTCGTACGTAACTTGTACAGACATGATTCCCGCCAAATACCACTGTCAGATCCCCTGCGCCGCGGCGCACACATCTTGTCATCACTGTAACCAGAAGCCAGATATGTCTAAACTTGTAATGGACGGCCCCCTCCAGCTTCCACCCCCTCCGCCACCCTCATCACAAACATCTTTACATGTTCCCAGCATGAAAACACCTTCATGAGGCCTTCAGGCTCTCTGAGATTCATGTCTCATCACTGGCATTTTGCATTCTCAGCAAAAAGTGACACACTAAGTGTCCCGAGGGTAATTCTGTAGTCACAAAGTCTCCTAGCAGGATTTTAATTGTCTGATCTCAAATTACACAAAAATACACAGGGATGACAGGGAATCACATGTTCCATGTTACAAAACAAACTCTTAGTATGAAGCGTTAAGCTATTTTAAACCCCTGGAGTTAGAAGTGATTGACGGGACAAATTGGGCCTTTTGCCCCAAACTTCTCAGAAGATAGTCAGATGGGTTTCTACATATTTCATTTTGAGATATGGAGAACCAAAATGTTGGCATCCCCCGGGCCTGAAAAGTGAAGCCAATACGGAAGTGCCTTAAATCTGCCTTCTTTCTAATATCTGGCAGGGGCCAACTCCACATGTTGCATTAAAAAGTCAGATTCTATAGAAATGTACGAGAACATGACCATGCTTCTTACTTGTTTAATTAGCACAGTAAACATTTTCTTGACAAGTTTATGGTCACAATTGCTGTTGAAGCTTTAGGCCGGTGCTTCCTTAGAATGGCAGGTAGCCACCACAGCGTTGTCCGGTTTGGGAATTGTCTGTGTTTTCGTTCTTCACAAGTTTATGGTTGCAACGGCTGTTAATAGAGTATGTATACACGGGGCTACCCTGTGACTGGCATGTTGTTGCCATAGTGCTGTCCGTGGTTTTGGTTTTGAAACTATAACCTCTTCACAGTGTTCATGATCAAGTAATTTGTGACATTTTTGTCCCCTACAAAAGTGTTCTTCAGAGTTTTGTTGTACTTAGTTCCACCATCGTATGTCACTTCTGCTTCCACTAGTTGCAAAAAGAAGTCAGATTCTATAGAAGTCTACGAGGAAATTATCATTCTTCTTCCTTGTGATGACAGGTCGCCGCAGCAGTGTTGTCCGGTTTGGAGATTGTCTGTGTTTTCGTTTTCATAATCAAGTCAGTTGTGTGGGGTTTTGGTCTCTTAAAATGTGTTAAGCAGAGTTTTCGTCGTACTTAGCTCCACCATGTAATATTACATCTACTTCCCACTGTGTGTATTCCAGTGCTTTGAAAAGTATGTTCAACAATTACAGAGAACAAATTGTACACCAGCATTGGCAACACAGAATTCATTGCATTCATACAACATGTGTTTTGAATAAGGACAGTATGCAATCTATGACTGCAGTAGTAGTAACAAAAAGAAAGGTTGAGGGAAAATGGGACCAAAAAGGAAATTGAAAAAGTTAATTGAACATTTCTCCTGAACATGAACTTCACTGAAAATCACAGACTGATGAGATTGGGAAAACATATCAATGCGTGCATTTACATTTGATTGATCTTTGGCTTAATGATGGTTTCAAAGATGCAGGGGTCTTGTTTCTTACAAGAATCTTTGTTGTAGTACAAAAACAAGAGGTGGTATAGGAAGCGTCTTAATCAAACTGATATCTGTCTAAACCCTGTGAATCTGGATGATAGGAAGTAAGTCATAAGTGAGTGTTTACAACAAGAGACAGATAAGGTTTCAATTTGAAGGGTGTGCTCTCATTGAAAAAATGATGGATTGCTTACAGTAACAGGATTTATAATATCAGATAGGAAGGGGATGTTTGAGTTTCATCAACAAATACCTTGTAATCTTCCTTCTTACACTCCTAATCCAACATATCATTTCAAAATCAGAAACACCCGGCAGTGGAAGGTGATATAAGCCATCAGGGTATCAGCTTAAACTTCATATCTTTTCTGGCGCCTTATCTGCTGAAACCTCAGACTAGTGGATTTTCTGGTTATCTGGCTGCACGATAAATAACCGATGATTTAACTGTTGATTGTGATTTTTAATGAGAGGACATACCAAGATAAGTAATGGTTTTTGTCTGCAGTTAAAACTCAACCTTTCTTTTTATAGCAAGTTTGGGGTTATTATAAAAATCACAGTTTTATCTCATCCACAACTTTAAGACATAATTAAAGCAACATCTGATAGATCTGCTATGGAGGCACCTGTTTCCCAAAATGAAATAGAAAACGCAATCATGAAGATGGCATCAGGGAAAACTCCAGGGGACGACGGTTTTGGAACAGAGTTCTATAAATGTTTTAAAGAACAGCTTTCACCATATTTACTGTTGTTATTCAATGAAATATTAGAATCTGAAGCCATGCCTCCCTCCATGAGCAGGGCCATTATCTCATTGTTGCCTAAACCGGGCAAAGATCCTTCTCTGATGGGTAACCACCGCCCTTTAAGCCTTCTAAACTGTGACTACAAGATTCTAGCCAAGATACTGGCACTCCGTTTGGAGAAGGTGGTTCCATCCTATAGTGCATCTATAACCCAAGTAGGTTTCATTCCAGGCCGCCAGCCTCAAATTAACAATGAGGAGGGTTTTTCAGATGTTATCTAGAAGCAAGTCCTAAGCAATTTGCCCAATGATTGCAGGCAATCACTAGGATGCTGAGAAGCTTTTGGACCAAATTAGAATGGGGCATATTCTGTGTTAC
>NW_011349520.1:0-17960 GCF_000735185.1 Notothenia coriiceps | reverse complement strand
ATATATAGTTCACATAATGCATGTTTTTATTGGATTACTGTCATTGCCTTTTTGTTCCAAGATCCACTGTAATTGAAAACTATAAATGAATGTTATTGTAGTGATAACTCCCGATTAGCTCTTGTTTAAAAGTAACTCCACAATGATCGTATAAAAAGAACTGCATCTCTCTATGAAAGCTTATCTTGTTTTTTTTTTTTTTAAATCAGCCCACAGCCTTCTTTTTTTCTTTAAAATCGCTAAAATTTCAAAAATAGCTTTCATGCATTGTGGTCAGTATTTTTCATTACTGTACTGTATTTGTTTATTTAAAATGTTCGTGTCAACATTCTCATCTCAATGTAATGTTTTTCCTTTTAGTTTTTTCTTTTCCTTTAGTGTTATGTAACTGTACACTGTACACCAAGGGCCAAATTTATTTGTATTCCTTGTTCTTTGTACTGGCAATAAATTATGATTACTAATTATAATTGATCTCAGCGTATTTATAACCTACTCAGGAACCACAAAAATCCTCTTTCGGCCTCACATCCACCTCAAATCATTGGCCCAGATTATTGTTTATGATTAGTGCTGCGTTAATGATTGGTACTATTGTGGACAGGAGCAGAAAGCGCCACGGAAGAGTATTTTGAGGTGGGGGTGCTGAGGTGCCTGTCTGTCGCTACCCGTCTGCCAGCCTGCCCCTTATCTGCAGTGCGCATTGGCCGAGATGTCCGCCGTATTTTGACAACCTAACCCAACCCTTTAACTTCTGTTAGACAGCTGTCATACTGTATACATTTGTACTGTTGCAATGTATGCAAACAATGTAATGGCATATGCCCTGTCTACAGAAGTTAAAATCCATTTCTCACTTATTCTGACAATGTACTTAACCCCAATAAAAGAACCCAATAAAAACGAGTGTTAAAAATAGTGAAGTCACGCTTGTAATACAAGTAACTCATCTCTCTCGGAGTTTTCTTTTGTGCTTAGCCAAAAGCCACTGTTGTCAAGTGTCCTACTTGGCGTTGCCGTACGGAGTGAGTGTCCAATATGCGCGGACCATCTCGCACATGCGCACTGGAGAGGTAGGGGCAGGCGCGGCAGATCGGGAAACCCGTAGTGCACTGTCCGATTACTAATTACGCACCATACGCGCGGGGGGCAAACCACACACACACAGCATAACAATGGACTCCACTGAACACCTATAGATGGCCGAAGTCCCTCCCCTCCGGGGAGCTCCATGGCGACCTTATTTCGGAAAAATATGTATTGAAGTCATGGAGAGGAAAGGATTACTTTCGATCCCGTTAATGCTGCAACGAATTACACCATATTGATGTTTGTCAATTTAAAAGATTAATTTTTGCAGTCAAAACTAAAAAAACTGTGTGTAAAACTTTTGAAGCCCAAACACGTTTTTTGTTGTGAAACCTCTCAATGAACTACATCTCTTGCACAACAACACACGCTGTCATCAGATGGCCGTCACTACTGTCTGGTCAAAAAAGGGATTGCTACCCCACTATCACACAATGGCAAACCACGTCCAGAAGAATGTCATGCAAAGCTGCCCTGCCTGCCCCTTCCTTGATTGTCTTGAATGCTTGATCTTTTTAATGTTTAATATAACCATTTGTGCAGATAGCATGAACGTTGAAAAAGATTGCCGATGCTTAATGTAGCGTTAGTGTTTCTCCCCCGTCTTAAATAGTGTATATTATATAGAATGTCACCCACCGGTGTGACAGTACTCTTCAAAGGGTTCCGAAATATGACTATCTCTTACTGTTTAACATTTTGGTCTACTTAATGTTTACTTCCATGTTAAGGCTAATAAAAAATGACAAGGCTAAGCCGGGCTGTATGCTAACTAAACGGCTTCTACTAGCTAGGTAGCTAACTGATCCCCTCCTGGTTCCTTCATCAGGACGGAGCGAAAGAACGGCAAGACCCATTGCTGTATCAGTGGGGTGCGCTGGTACTTGGGCTCAAGCCCCGGATGTTTTCTGAAAAGCTCCCGGATGTTTCACTTAAAAAATATTAATATATATATAATTTTTTTTGAAATTTTGGAGTAATGTGCTGTCCGGTTGTTGTCTCGGACCCTTGACATGCAGACGTCGGCGCGACATTTGCCGATAAGTACTGCACAGTTCTTCCTAGAGCCTGCTGTTTAAGCTCATGGCTGTCAAATTTGGATATTAAAACCATCATGATTAAACAAGTGTGCAAGCAGGCGCACAAGCTGCCAGCAACACTGCAGCGATTATCGCACGTAATCTGACACAATCTGTCACCAGCCACGTGAAGAATGGATAATGTGTTCAGAATTTGTTGAATGTAGATGGTGCAAAATATCTGAGAGTGTGGTGAAACCTGATGTAAGAACGGTGGAAAAGAAATCTGAGTGATGTGTATACATTTACATCTTGTAAATAGCCTGTAACATGGAACTAAATTTTACCACTTGTATACTAGTATGCACGTGAATTGTGAACTAATTTGTATCGCACAGAAGAAACAAAAAGTTTGTAGCTTGTAGATAAAAAAGAAACCTTAGTGTTGACATACACTTGCAGAAAAACGTACCAAATTTTTTATAAATTATGTGTTCATTTCCACTCCTTGCACTGCACGTCAGCCTAGTAATCACCTCATGCAAACTCTCGTGCTCAGCGTTAGAGCTAGACGTGGACGATAGCTGAACTCGGAATGCAATACGGCTACGGAATCGCGTTGATCAACAGTGGCCTATGCAACATGATGTATTTTATCTTTTCAATCAGGATATGGAAAGCATGAGGCTGTTATTTTAAATGGTCATTTAATGTTGAACTTTAGTACGGTTGTTGGTCAATGCACTTTATCTATCAGAATGTTTTATTGTTTAGAAAGGTTATTAGAGAGTTGACACAAATGTACCTTGTAATAACTCCGAAGCATAAGTTCAGGTTTTCAAACGAGTCAGTTTATGACATCTGCAGTAAACATGAGATTCAGTGACCAGGTTAAACTCTGTGGCGTTGCCAGTATTCATACGAGCAGTAGTTAGATGCGTAACTATCGTTTATTCTTCCTACTGACCGCTATATGCGGTGCTTTAGTACTGAATGACATACTGAGCATAGTCACGTTGAAGTTTGTACTCTCCTATAATAATAATAATAATCAATAGATTTAATTTGTTAGCGCTTTTACAGGTGCTCAAGACGCTTTACAGATAATATGTGTAGAAAAAAGAAAAGAGAAGAAAGATCACAAATAATATATAGTTAAAGTTAAAGTCAAATAATACAAAAACAATCACCATTAAAAGCAGATTGAAGAGGTGAGTTTTGTGAGTTTTTTTGAAGGTGGTGAGGTCAGTGCAGTCTCTATGGGTGTGGAGTGAGTTCCAAGATGCATGGGCCAGCAACGGAGAAGGCTCTGTCCCCCAGGTCGGTGATTGGTGCGGTTGGATGGAATACGGAGGTTGGCTTCTGATGAGCGGAGGCACGCCGAAGAGTGTGATGGTGCAGCATGTCTGTGAGGTGATAGGGCCTGGTTGTTGGGCTTTGTAAGTAATGAGAGGACTTTGAAGTGGATTCTTTGACGGACGGGAGCCAGTGGGAGTTCTGGAGGATGAGAGTGATGTGGTATCGGAGCGGCTGTGGGTGAGGAGGCGGGCAGCAGAGTCTGGATATGTTGGAGTTTATTTGAGGAGTTTGGATGGATGCCATAGAGGATGCTATTGCAGTAGTCGAGTCGTGAAGTGATGAATGCATGAATCAGGGTTTCAGCAGCAGAGGAGGAGAGTGATGGGCGGAGACGGGCAATGTTTTTGAGGTGGAAAAAGGCGGTCCTGGTGATGTGATTTAATGTGGTGGTTGAATTTGAGCTGACTGTCGAAAATGACTCCGAGGTTGCGGATGTGAGGGGGGGAGATAGAGTGTGGCTGTCAATGTGAAGTTGAAATTCTGGATGTCTTGATACGGGTGGGGGCCGATGATGATGATGTCTGATTTGGCACTGTTCAGTTGGAGATAGTTTGTTTGCATCCATGCTTTTATTTCTGAGAGACAGTTGGTGAGAGTGGAGTGTTGTGGGGGTGATGGTTTTTGTTGAGATATAAAGTTGGATGTCATCGGCGTAGCAGTGAAATTGAAGGTTGTGGCGACAAATTATTTTGCCAAGGGGGAGCATGTAAAGGATGAAGAGGGGGGCCAAGCACCGAACCCTGGGGGACGCCTTGGGACAGAGGAGCAGTGGAAGGGGTGCAGTTGTTGATGTTGATAAACTGATGTCTGTCGGTGAGGTAGGATTTCAGCCAGGAGAGTGCAGTGTCAGTGATGTTGAGTGATGATTCGAGGAGGGACAGCAGGATGGTGTGGTTGATGGTGTCGAATGCTGCGGTGAGGTCGAGGAGGATGAGGATGTTCAGGTTTGCCGGAGTCAGAGGAGAGGAGGAGGTCGTTTGTGATTTTCAGAAGAGCTGTTTCTGTGCTGTGTTTGATCGGAAACCGGATTGAAATGGCTCAAAGAGGTCATTGGAGCTGAGGTGGGATTTTAGTTGTGAGGCAATGACACGTTCAAGTATTTTTGACAGAAAGGGGAGATTTGAGATGGGCCGGAAGTTGGACATGATGTCAGGTGTGAGTCCAGGTCTTTTGAGAATGGGTGTGACAGCAGCCAGTTTGAGAGAGGGGGAACTGATCCAGATCTGAGGGAGGAGTTAATTGATGGTGGCGATGAGCTGGGACATGGCAGGGAGGCTCTCTTTAACAAATTTGGAGGGCATTGGGTCAAGTGTGCAGGTGGAGTTAATTCCAGTCATGAAGTGGGACAGTTGCATGGGGGTCACAGGGGAGAAGTGGGACAGGGGCTGTGAGGTGAAGGGGGGGAGCCAGGAGAGGAGGTGGGGGGTGCTGATGAGGGTGTCAGATTGCTGTAAATGTTGCTGATTTTGGTTTGGAAAAACGAAAGGAAGGAGTTGCACTGTTCGGTGGTGAAGGACGAGGTGGCGTTGTCACAGGGTTTGAGAAGTTTGCTGATGGTGGAGAAGAGACGCTTGGGGTTGCTGGAGCCAGACTGAATGAGTTGTGAGTAGTAATTAGACCGGGCTGCTTTGAGTGCATTACTGTACTGCTGGAGATAGTCTTTGTAGATTTGAAGATGGACTGTTAGTGTGGTTTTCTTGTGTTGGCGTTCAAGTTGACGTTTCCTTGATTTCATTTGGCGGAGTTCGGGGGTATACCAGGGGGCGGAGTGTATGAAAGAGACATTTTTAGTTTTTGTGGGGGCCAGTTCATTGAGACAGAAGGAGAGGGTGCTGTTATAATAGTCCACAAGTTCAGATAGGTTTTCAGAAAGTGGGGGGGGGGAGACAGACATCTTGCAGGTAATGGAGGCAGTGATTGCTGAAGGTGAGATGGATTTGAGGTGTCTGTAGGTTATTGTGCGTTTTTGCTTTTGGGCGGGGATGGGGATGTTGATGTCCATGATGATGGCCAGGTGATCAGAGACGTGGAGATTGAGGCTGGACAGGTGATGGATGGTGAGACCAGTGGAGCAGACCAAGTCCAGGATGTGACCACGGCTGTGTGTTGGGAAGTTGATGTGTTGAGAGAAGTTGCAGCAATGAAGGGTTTCCTTAAATTCAGAGGCATATTTGCAGGTCGGGTCGTCAATATGAATGTTAAAATCACCAAAGAGGAGAACAGATGGGGATATGGCAGAAAGCTGAGTGAGAATGTCAGAGAGGTCGGAGAGAAAGGAGGGGTTTGGCTTCGGGGGACGGTAGATGATGGCTGTGACCAGGGGAGTGGGACCAGAGAGTTTAAAGATCAGGTGTTCAAATGAAGAAGCATCAGGGATGGGGATTATGGTAGCTTTTATTTCCTTTCTGATAATAGCAGCTATACCACCACCCTGCCCTTGTGGGCGAGGTTTGTCAATGTATGTGAATCCTGCTGGGGTGATTTGATTTAAAGAAAAATAGTCCAGGGGCTTTTGCCATGTTTCGGTCAGATACAGAAAGTCCAGGTTATTGTCTTTAATGAATTCATTCAGAATGTGGCTTTTATTGTGGATGGAGCGTGTGTTGAGCAGGGCTGCTCTGAGGTGACGTTGCATTGGGGGGGGTTGTGTGGACCGGGGGAGTGGAAGGAGATTGGTCAGATTCACGTGTTTTTTGTTGTGATGGCGTAGTGTGGGCGTGTGACAGGACCGAATGGACGGGATGGAGTGTGGAGACGTGGAATGAAATAAAAGCCTCTGTGTGGAGGACGGCGTTTGCGGAGTATCTCATTATCTGCGAGGATGTCCATGCAGTCCGGAGGCAGGCGGTTATTAAAGGAGTGGAGATCTGACAGGGAGTAGAGCGGCGGCATGATCCCGTGAAGTGGCGCTAGCACGGAGCTAGCTAATGCTGGGGACCCGGGCAGCAGAGACCAGGAGCCGGATGACCGTGGAAGAAGGAGCGGTGTGAGTCCAGATAAAATGAGAGTGATAATCCATAGCATATCAGGAGAATGATTCCAGTGGTTTCCGGAGGAGAATCGTAGGAGGGGCTGACAGCCTGGTGCAGAGTCGGAGCCGGGTGACCAGCCTACTAGCTTGTTAGCTAGCTTGATAGCCACCGGCTGTAGGCGGCAGGGAGAGACGATGTCAGCGGGGAAGCCGGCTGATCGCAGCGGGATGGGAAGACCCACACGAGCCGCGGAGTTAGGGTGGAGTTAGGCTGGAGTTGGGGTTGAGTTGGGGTGGAGTTGGGGTGGAGACAGAATTGTTAGCTCGGCAGACTTCAGGGAGCCGAGGAGCATCTAGGTAGCAGCCTGCTAGGTCCGATAATGCTAGCTAGCTAACGGGCTAGGGACCGATGAGCAGGAAAGAGCCAGCAGGTAGAAGATGACAACACAAAGATCTGTGTCGATTCGATATAGAGATGCTGCTATTTTTGCTGATGACTGACGTTTCAAAAGTATAGAGCCAGACAGGAGAGGTTCTAATCTGGACTAAAGAACAATATTTGGGGCAGAGGAGCGGCGAACAAACAACGCCAGCATCCTCGGCGACCCGGGAAAATTGTAGTCCGAAGTCCGATCTTGCAACCATGCATTTAATTAAGTGGAGTTGAAAGGTCGCCTGAATTCGTTTTTAGAGTGTAGGTGTCTCACTATGGGATGCTTCTCACCACGTATCCCTCAGAAGCATCAATCTCATTATGCCAATGCTGATTGGCTGGTGATCATGACATCATTGTCAGGGAATCCACCTACCCTTGAACTTACTTGTGCTACAAAGCAGCGCCATTCACACACCTCTTCTCGCTTCGGAGCATATCTCAACATGTTTATTAGGCTCAGCTTAACTGTCCATAGACTGGAACTATTTTAACATTCATCATTCTGTCGCATGGCGCTAGATAGCTTGATATGCTTCAACTCTCAGGACTTCACCATTGACTGGAGCTTATAGCCGTTTTTTTGAGGTTTTTCGAAATTAGTTTTGATAGAGATATTAGCACACCAGCTAATACACTGTCCCATTCAGTTGGCACTCGAGCTAACGAGGGTGGACCCTACCTGTAGCAATACCTCAAGAACTGATCATAATCAGCTTCACCTGTACTTTTTGTTTAATGCTAGTCTTAGCATAAATATATTCTAGCCTCTTAATTTTGCTCTCAAAGTGCACCAAAATGATGCATTTAAATAAGGACAATTTTATTGTAGGCATACCCTCGGAAACCCTAGAGGGTCGGGTGTCCACCCATCTTACTACTCCTAATCCTGTGTAAACACTGAAGATTAAAATATTGCAACCTTCTAACTTCTATAGTTCCCATCTTTGTTTGAATCATGATATGTGCTGTGAATTAATTAGTGCAAACTAATCATCGAGAAACTTAGTGATGTGCACTTAATAAATACAAGTACCAACGCCATCATGCCAAACTCACCCAGCAGAATCACTTGAACTGTGAATACATCCCCTCCTCTCACCTTGTAGTGAAGGAAACAGAATAGCTCTGAAGCATCTGATTAACTTTATGCTGAAGGGGTGCATGTGCCTCTTAACTGCATCCCCCCCTGTTGTTTCTCATCCGCCACTCACAGCCCGGCGCAGCTGTGACCTAGATCTACTCGATGGGAACGCTCTGATGTCACCTTTGCTCTCACGGTGTCCAGACCAATCGCTTGGCTAGAAAAAAATCGCCAAACAGAACAGAGAACCAAGGGGCTCAGGGTTTATTGACAAAAACAGTTTGCTGCTAGCTCCCCCTCTTCACTCCGGAGAGAAGCAGGCAATCTGTGAATCCTACTGCCCTGAATGCCACAGACACTGAGGCCTGTTGGGGCCTGTGTAATCACTCACTCTTTTGTCAACAAATTGACAAAACTACAGATTAGACTTTCCAGTGAAATGACCGGCAGACATAACAAAGTTGTCAACACAGGTGCAACACAATTCTGATAATGTGTTGCAAGTAGAGTCATTTTTGACGTGTAGAAACCGGGTTTTCAACTCGACTGATAATCACTCTGTCGACAAAGACATGTCATAACACCACAATTGCCTGGCTTCTGATTAGTGTGGATTCAACTCTGGAAAAGTATTTCAAGTATGCAAAAACATGGAGTACCAATGAATCAACACAAAGGAAGCACTCTAACTGATAGTTATGCCAGGATCAGAACAGAAAATATGTTTCACATTAAATGTTATATGGAAGTTCTAAATTTCCCTATGCTTTTTCTCAAATGTTTAACATTATACAATTCAGTATTTAAGGGGCCATAAAAAAGGGGCCCATTTGTAATGTCTTGGTGCGTTCAAAACTCATCTGCTTGCTTTTTTCTCTATGAACTTTCATCTCAAAGAACTAGGCTATTTCATGGAGCAATAGAAGGTGGAACAGTTCTTTTTGCATGATGTTTGTCTCTTTTTTTGTCTGTTTTGACCAAAGACCACAGGATTTGACCCACCAACATGTTCTTACTCTCAACTTATTAACGGACTGGGTTACCCTCAAGCAGCATTTTTCAAAGCTTAGGGCAGACCAATTTCAACAGGTGGTTGATAAACATATGTGACAACATTTAAATATGGTATATTCCTGCTTGGATATATTTAGGAAAAGATAAGGAGTGTAGGTTAAAGCAAGTATCTTTGAGTTTCATAGATTAGGTAGGTTATCTAAGTGAAAAAGGGAACATTTGTTTATATTGACTTTTGGTTTCACACTGGACATGAACAACAGTCTCTTGGTGGAAAGTCCAGTGTTTGTTTGTCCTGTCGCTTTTTGCAGTACCTCTGACTTTCTTATTATCAACAGTCATAATAACCAGGGTCAATTGAGGTCGCTCTGCACGTGTAACCCCCCCTCTAGAGTATGTTCTGCACTGAAAAAAAGGAAACGTTGACTCTAATTAAATGTATAATGTCAACAGATTTCACATAACTGTATTAAGTTAGTTGAAAGCCATAATATTACGTTTTAATACAAAATATTAGGTTCAACTTAATATTATTGCTTTCAACTAATCTAATACAGTTATCTGAAATGTGTTGACATAATACATTTGCAATCAACGTTTCAGTTTTTTCAATGTGGACAGTGCTTGGATACTGAAGTCAGAACTTTCAAGGGCTACCAAGCAAATGTAGTTAGTACCAACTAATCAGAGATGGAGTACTCGAGTCCTGGACTCGGACTTGAGTGCCGATTTTCGGGACTCGTGACTCGACTCGGATTCGCACACTGATTGACGCGACTCGGACTTGGACTCGTGAATTCTCGCGCACGATGACTTGGACTCGGACTCGTGAATTATCGCGTACGCCGACTTGGACTAGGACTCGTGAATTTTTCCCCCCACGATGACTCGGACTCGACTCTTACATTGACACTCTGACTTGGACCCGGACTCGAGCTAGTTTTTCTCTGGAGTCTGATGTCCTCTATCCTGGCGTGTGCACCTGCGAGGCGAGTTCACGTACTGGGCCCCGCTATTCCAGTCTAAAGATGTCTAGAGACACACCCCGCATCTGCTGTATGCTTTCACACATTCTGCTTCCACATTGGAAAAGAGCAGCGCAAAATGCTCGTTATGTGGAAACAATATTGAAGAGAAGGCTCCATAACACATTACTCTAAGGGTCGAGTTCAGACATATACGCTGTCTTGAACACTATCAGGTGATCTAATCAATAAATAAAGATTCAGCCGATAACACGAAAGCACATGGCTACCATGCAGAATGACGTCATTTTGCATGCTAAGCAGCCATGTGTACGTTTTTGATTTTGTGTGACACGGACAAAAAGGGGAAAATCGTGTTGGTGAACACGAATCAATGGTTTAAATGTTGTGACTATAACACGAAATGCCGTGAGACTGGGTTGGACTGACAGGCTGCAGGATGCCAGGACAGATACTACTGTATCTATTAATATAAAGATAGTAGAGCACCTGAAAGTTTCAAAATCCCGGTACGGGTAATGGTGTCAATATTGTTTGTGTGTAGGATACCCAACTTTACGCTCAACATGATGAAAATGTGCAATTCTCACTTCTTACACTGCAATACCCTATTAGCTATTTTGTACCATCCATTTCAATATAACCGTTCTTTCACTGGAGTATAAAGTGCTCCACTGAAAGGTAGGAGTCCTTATCCTCCTTCAAACACCCTGTTCATGGCATGACTCTGACGCTCTTGCTAGCTTGTCTCAAACATAGCTCACTCGTTGGCAGTTAGCACTAGCTAGAGCATTTTTCTTACTAGCTAGACCAAGCTTCTACAACACGGTCAAGCAGCAGAATTTTCCGTACCACATTCTGGTTTGTGCAGAGTTTAATAGTGTTTTATACTGTCAGGAATTTGTTCGTTCAACTTTAGGGTAAGAGCAACACTCACTGCTGCATTTCTGATGATAGAATTGAATTTTGCGTGATTTGTCTGACAAATGTAAGTACATCACCATCCCCTTTGCATCTGTGCTCTAAACAGCTCTGCCTGTGGGATTGGTTGATGCTTCAGCCTTTCAAAACAACTTGCAACCCTCCCTACAAAATCAACACTTGCACCCTTCTCAGAAGTATTCCAAGTAACCACCACATTCTACTCCGTAACTGCTTATCTGAGTTGCCCTTCTGTTTTGAAAAATCTCTTATTTTTCCCGTGTACCTGTAAACAAGACATTCCTGTGGAAAAAGCATGCATTCTAAACCAGCCATCTCTGTAAATATGGGTTATGCTTCAGGAAGTAATCATATGATACAGTGGAAGAGAGCATACAAGGCATCCAGATGTACAGCATATACAAATTGTATAGAAACATATTACATAAAGAGCAGCATGTGGTCGGGGTTGCTAAAGGGCATGAATGAATCTTACTTTAAATACTATCGAATATATAGTGATAGGGTCAAGCATACACTCTTACTTCTGGGTATTTTTCTCGGAACACAACCAACTTCAGACATCTTTATTTTGATTCCAACTACACTTCTGTAAAGTGTTGAGTTGACAAATATAACCAGGGGTGTAAAGTGGGGGCATAGAGAGGTGAAGTCCCTCCCTTTCCGGGGGACCTCCATGGGACCTTATTCCGGAAAAATTATGTATTGAAGTCAATGGCGAGAGAAAGATTATCTTTCGATACCGTTTGAATTGTGCCACGAATTACACACATGATGTTTGTCAATTTAAAATATATTTTTGTAAGTCAAAACAATTAAAATGTGTCGTAAAACTGTGAAGTAACACTTTTTTTTGGTGTGAAATCGCTGAATGAACTACATCTCCCGTCTCGCACCACACACCAAGATGGCTGTCACGTTGGCACATTTCACTTCTTTCTTTCAGAATGAGGCGAAAAGTATTAAAAGAGGTGAAAATCACTACAACTCTGGGCATGTTGAGAGCTGTACATACACAAAATGGGAGTTAGTCGGTTCCGTAAGAGCCAGCATGCGGGACCGGGATTCTGGGATTTGTAGTCTTTCTAGTCGCGTATTTTTCATAGTCTTATATTTCAACAGTTTTATGACAAACTGTGACTTTTTTTTATATGGAAATTATTTGTAAGATTGACAAACATCATGTGTGTAATTCGTGGCACATTCAAACGGATCGAAAGAATAATCTTTCTCTCCCCATCGACTTCAAATACAAGAGAGGTTTCTCAATACTCTAATTTCCCCTCCTCGACTCCTATCCTCGAGACTTACGGTACGTCCACACAGCAGAGTTAAAAAAATCTTCCAACGCTTCTGCCCATTCACTTTGAATGGGGTGACGTCACTTTGCCTCACTTTTAGCCGAACTGCATTGTGGGAAGCGGAGATTTCCAGGCATCTCAGGCTTCAGAAGTTGAGCAATGTTCAACTTTTTAATCTTCTGAAGCTTTCGGTTGAAGCGTCAGCCAATCAAATCATATGCCAGTACAAGCTCCAGCCAATCAATTCGCTGCTTGTGTGTCAGGGGCGGGAGATTCATGTGATTGGTTCTTGGTCGAGCTTCAGACACGCCTGCCGGCAAGCTTTTTCCAAAGCCGCTGTGTGGACGTACCGTTAGTCCCGCCCACAGGAGATGCGAGCGGAGGACTGACGGCCCCTACACACGCGGCGTGCGTTGCCGCTTGGCGGTGGGCGTGTCTTGAGCTTGGGGAGTTTACGCGAGCAACGCGACCAACAACCAATCACATGAATCTCTCCTTTCAATTGCATAAAAGGTTTTTCATCTCAGACTTTATATGATGAACATTTATGACATTAATGTCTATGGTGCTATTTTACGCAACATTCCATGCTGGCTAAATACTGTCTATGCCTGCTAGCTGTCCATTCAAATTAAGTACACTGGATATAAACTCTCCAAACAGGCGAAAACCTACCAGTTTCACCCACTGTCTCTGCCACCTCCCTCCATGCCTGGCTCCTCCGGTTTGTATCCCGGTAGGTGAACAGGGACTGATCATAAAGCACTGGGTGATTCACTACCACTACGATTATTTTCTCCTACATTTTTGGGCATATGAGGAAATGAACTGCGGTATGGCTCTCCCAGCATACACGCGGGTTTATTGGCTAGCGCTTGTACTGGCAGATTTGCATAAACAGGATTTGATTGGCTGACGCCTCCGTCGAGGCGTCAAAAGTAGAACATTGCTCTACTTTTGCAGCGAGCACCGCGAGAAAAGCTACGCTTTGCTCCCACAATGCAGTTCGGCGAATCGCGACGTCACCCCATTCAAAGTGAATGGGCAGAAGCGTTGAAGCGGCAACGCACGCCGTCGTGTGTAGGGGCCGTGAGGAGGGGAACCGAGGAGAGAGGAGGGGAAATTAGAGTATTGAGAAACCTCTATACTTTTTCCGAAATAAGGTCCGATGGGTCGGAAGTAGATGGGCGGGACTTCGCCTCTCTATTAAGTTTCGGAGGTTGTCCATTTTCTTTTTTGATCTTAACTTAAACTAAAAAAAGTTTAGTGACTGGATCTTGCAATGACGCTTTTTCAGTGACACATTCTGTCCGAAGACAAACAGACACATGGCCAAAGTCTCAAAAACCTCTCCTAGTTCCTGCAGTAGGAGCTCAAGGAGGACATGTTTCCTCTGTTACACACAAACATCGCTGTCAGGGCAGGTAAATATGTCAGAGAGATTAAAAAAAAAGCCACCGAAACACATGGCTGTCCTATATGTGTAACGCGTGCCACTGTCGCCGTCATTACGGGTCCATATGCTGGTCCTGGACCCCTGTCTTTTATGGTGTTGTTGACAAAATGCCCCTAAGACCTGTTATTACTGCTTCCTGCCCTGCAGAGGAGGGGAACTCAGCAACCTCTCTTTCTCTCTCGCCTAGCCAGAAATCTGAGCTGGGTGCACTGAAGCAAAACCAAAACACTCCGCTGTCATGCTGCATGCACGGAATGGAGAGCACGTCAGGTGGTGGCCGCAAAGTCATGAATCCTACTGCTGAGCAGACACAAAAATAAAGAGTAATGATAGTATTGTTTTGCACGTAAGAGCAGCTTCCGGGCTAATTACAGTGACAGGCCAGCTCCTGTGTTTAAAACTAAACATTTTCTTAATTACAACATAAGCGCCAATTGTCCAGATGATTCAGAGGAAATAGTGTGTATTCAGTGCGGTTGTGAGCGTTGTTAGGTGCACATTTTGCTTTAGAAAAGAACTTCTTAAAACTAAAATTAATTCTTAATACACAAATGTACATCGGTGTCTTTTTCTGCAGCAAAAAAAGATTCATTCGGCTCCAAAGTTTGCAAAGGAAAACAGTTGAAAACGTGTGTGCATGTGTGTGCCCTGTGTGTGTTTAGGGGGTGGGGGGGACCCTTGTAGCGGCAGAAAGAATGGAGAAAGTCAACACTGCAGATTCCATAAAACATGCAAAATAATAAATCATTCCCCATGCGTGCAACACGTTAAACCAAACCCAAAACATAAACAAAGTAGACTATTGGTAGGCCTACGTTTTTTCTGCTTTGCAACAAGTTTGAAAAACGAGTGTCCTCAAACTCACCGGTGCTTTGTACCTGCTGGATCCCCGCACTGGAAGACAAAGTGTACTCTGCAGGCAATGTAGTGCAAAGACGCAGCAGCACACGGCCAGAGAAGTCCGCATCCTCGCCCCGTCAGGAGCCGTGCTGGTGCACAGGCGGGCTGGATGTGGCGCAGGAGGAGCGGTGAGCAAAGCCGGGAGTCACACGGCTGCAGAATCCGGGGCTACGTCTCTTTAAATAGACTCTGACTTCTTTGTTCTCCTAAAGGTTTTTTTCCTTCACTTACACTTTTTTTTTTTTTTTTTTACAGCCCAGGGCTGATAATACCACCCGCTACCATGTGACTCTTAACCCTTTCTCCGCCGCGTGCCGGCAATTCAAAACATTTGAGAGCTTTGCTTGATTCACCCACCTGTGGTTATTGATTATGAAGAAACCATATATTTAGTTATTTTAAATATTTATTTTAAATACACACGGCATTTAACATTGTAAACAGAGACAGCAGTGCATGGGCAGGCACACTGCAGGGGATATTATAGGATTAGTATAAGAGTATTATTACACAAAAACCTAGAGTAAAACTAACCAGCAAACCAATCAAAAAATGCAAATCCTCTTTATGAGGGGAGAAATATATAATCAATGTTAAACAACACAGAGGCCTACCTTATTGGAAAGACACTGAATACCCCAAACAAATATATATTTTTTAATGTTATTGTTCATTTAACTAAAAGTCCTTCATGTTTCAGCTCCCTGTGGAGGAAAAAGTATTCAGATTCTTTACTTGACTAAAAGTACTAATACCACACTGTAGAAATACTACATTTTAAGTAAAAGTACTGCATCGAGAATGGTTCTTAACTAAAAGTACTTAGGCTAATACTTGTAGCCTACTGAATGTATAGTTACTAGAAAACAAATCTGTAAAATAAACGTAGTAGAGTAAAAAGTAAAACATTGGCTTACAAATGTATGGCCGAAATATAAAGTAGTATAAAATGAAAGTACTTAGGTAAAGTAAAAGTACCTGAACTTAAGAACTGTATTGAGTAGACTTAGTCACTTTCCACCACTGCTCTGGAGACACTTAATTCTTCATTTCAATTTTATTTTGCTTAAAAACCTCTTAACAATAGGGATCTGACTTTGACGTGGTCAATTGGTTACGTTCCCCGTTAAGTGCAGGGCTGGGGTCAAAGGAATAGCTAAAGAGTGAAAGCAGATGGAAAGTTATGCCTCGCTCTGTCTAAAGATCATTCAAACACCTACAAGGGGCCCTATTATGCTCACTTTCAGGGTTCATATTTGTATTTTGTGTCTCTAATGTGTCATGTCTCCATGCTTTAATGTTCAAAAAGCTCTTTATTTTTCTCATACTGCCTGTGATGCAGCACCTCTTTTCACCCTCTGTCTGAAACCAGAGCCCAGTCTGCTCTGATTGGTCAAATGGAGGCATTTCAGGCAGGGGGGATTGTGTGGGAGAGAATTTCCCTCTGGAGGGAACTTTTGGATTTTAGCCTTTGCAGACCATTTACATGCACAAAAACCTTTTTTCAGAATATCAAACTATTGATAGTGCAATAGCCTACTAATGATTTGGGGAAGGGGAAGCAATAAGTATAATGTATATCTTTTGTACAAGAAATGTGATAAAGACACAGTGTGTGGTAAAGAGAAACAAAAATAGAAATCTCTTAATTTATTTTCGCAGCTGTCAAGATGAAATGCTCGGCCCACTGGGGGTTTCTGACCCACCTCCGTCCCCTTGTGCAGAAAAGAAACCCTCTGTGAGTCAGTTTGAGATCATTTCTATAATTACAACCACTAATAGCAGTAAAGAATTTAGATTTCCTGTCTAATGGCTGTCAGGTTTTTAAAAGCGATTTGGACATGAAAAAAAGGGCTCTAATAAAATCTGAATGCCTTACAAGGAATTGCAAGCTCTGTACCACATAAAGCCTGTTATCTGCTAAATGTAATGAAAGAGAAAAGCTTTACAAGAAAGTGACACTTGTAATTTCCATACAGGAGACTATAATTAATGTTACTGGATGCAGATGTGTAACGTAGGCCTACATAATGCTAATTTAAGTAACATGTAAAGCCTACCATCAATCGGTCAGACGTCATTACCCTCTTATTTAAGTTGTGAGTTGGGTGACATAACATAGTATCACAATAACATGTAACAAAAATAATAGTCATGGATTTATGTTCCTGTTTTCAACAGTTTTATAGTTGTACAGATCATTGGTCCAAAAAACAATAACAGCTTCAGAGAACAACTTTGACAGTCGCAGCGGAAAAACACAAAGGGCCAATGCAGGGTAACTTAAAAGGGACCTATCATGCAAAATGCACTTTGTGATGTCTTTTATACATGTGTCCCCAGTGCGTCGGGGAACTCACGCAGCATCAGAAAATAAAACCCTCTCTTTTCCTCCGTACCCAAATCTTTTAAAAACGGGTGTACAACGAGCGGATACAGATTCCATCCAAACTGACGTCAAATTGGCGCCGGACCCACAGAAAGTTGCTATCAGAAACAATGCCTGACGTGCTTTGGACGTAATCTCGTCTTTGTTTACATTAGCAAGCCTCGCTAACACTCAGAGCTAACCTGTACTGTGTAGAGCAGTGGCACGCCCCCCAAAGATCGCAGGGGGCTACGAAAAAACACTATAGTATTACTTCTAGGCTTGGGCGGTATGACGGTATTTCTAAATACCGTCGGTATGATTTTCAATACCGTGACGTCACAGACTGTGCGCCAAATCACAGATGCGTTTCATTCTATTACACTGACACGGAGTTTTGACAGGGACAGCAGAGGGCAGTCCGTCTTTCCCGCTCTCAGAGCTCAGCACAGAGCTGATCTGAGCAAGATGGCGGCAGCATTTGCCGGCCCCGAACTCGGAAAACTAGTAAAAAAGAAAAATGCCTCTGCGCCTGTTTGGCACTATTTTGGGTTTACTCGTCGCCAGTGACTTCATCCAGCACAACGAGAGACAGAGGCGCTTCTTTGGGAATGTTTAAGACGGGGTGAGTGAGTGTTGACATTTTTTAATCCTATGCAACTGGTTGATGGTTTTGTAGTCGAGGTCGGACGGTTTTAAAAACGAAAGCATTTACGTGCTAAACATTCACGCGAGTAATCCAATGAATCAAATGGAAATAAGGTTTTTAACACATGCACGGAATAATATTGCCAAACTAGTTAGTGAATATAGCAAACTTTATTCAATAAGTCAAGTATTTACTCCCGGAAAATGTTTATGTATGATGATATATTGTTAACTTAGCTCACTATGGAAACAACGTCGAACATCTACAAACGCGTCCTGTATCCGATCTCAAAATGTGCCATTTGCACAATGTGTCATGTATGCAGCCCTTGTTTTGCACTTGCGCGCACGTCGCGGCACTTTGCGAGCGTCTACCGGCTCGGGCTGCAT
>NW_011349519.1:10401-15478 GCF_000735185.1 Notothenia coriiceps | reverse complement strand
CAAAAAGAGAGAGAATCTTTGTTCCTGAAACTTCCAGAGTCTCTTTCCAGAAGAGGGGACACATGTTGATGTAGAAGAGACATGAAGAAGAGGGGACACATGTTGATGTAGAAGAGACATGAAGAAGAGGGGACACATGTTGATGTAGAAGAGACATGGAGAAGAGGGGACACATGTTGATGTAGAAGAGACATGGAGAAGAGGGGACACATGTTGATGTAGAAGAGACATGAAGAAGAGGGGACACATGTTGATGTAGAAGAGACATGGAGAAGAGGGGACACATGTTGATGTAGAAGAGACATGGAGAAGAGGGGACACATGTTGATGTAGAAGAGACATGGAGAAGAGGGGACACATGTTGATGTAGAAGAGACATGGAGAAGAGGGGGACACATGTTGATGTAGAAGAGACATGAAGAAGAGGGGACACATGTTGATGTAGAAGAGACATGAAGAAGTGGATTTGGTTTGTACTTACGGAGCGTAGAGTTTGGGGAACTTCTGCAGATCGCTCTCGCTCAGATTCTGCCGAACAGAGAAACAGTGAGTTGACATTTTAAACTCTTCACCCTTTTCACTTTCTCTCGATGTCTCTGAATGTAAACTCACCACAAATCTGGAGCCGCTGATGGAGTTCTTCAACACCACTTTATCACAGCCGCTCAGACTCATCTGCAATTACAGACAGCACATTGAAACGTGTGGAAATGTAAATATATACGTTTGTTACAGTTCACGTGTTCGGTTAGTTCACGTTGTTTTGTGTTGTCCGGTCCGAATTCACGTCTTTTCTCGAGGAATCACCTGATGGAGCTCCTGGTGAGTCCCACGTTTCTGAAAAGGACTTTGGACACGTATCCAAACATACGCAGAGCTGCATTCAAAGGGATCCGTTACTCCATCCAACACGAGACGTTATCAAGACGTCTTCATGAAGAAAACCCATTTCAAACGTCAGCCTTTACGCCGACGACAGTCTCTCTCCTACACCGCTGATCTCTGTCTCCTTGTGGCTCGGTTTCTCAAATTGTCACAACAAGTTCTGGACAGATTTGTATGAAACTTGTTAGACTTCTGTCTCACGGGTCGAGGACGGAAGCTTTGTGTTTTGGAGACGATTTAAATCAGGCTTCTCCTGGTAGGTCACGTGACCTCACGGGATCCATCAGACGTCCGTAGATCAGACGATATAAAGGTTTCATCGAGTGTTTGCTTCTGTTCTGTTTTCACCAAATGAAGACTTCCGGGATTAGAAGTCGTTTTCCATTTTGATCAAACCGTTAAATAACTTCTGTGTTCAGATCCTTCTTCCCGAAGACTTTGGGAAAGAAACAGATGAGTTTCTTTGTTGGGAAACCAAATCCTACGCTTGTGTTTCCGCTGAACGGTGAACTCTGTTTGACTCAGCCAGCTCTCCTTTGGTTTCCATTTGGAAAAGTCCTGGAGAGTTCCTCGCACTTTTTAAGCACAATCCGAGCCAAGGATCCAGTTTGGAGTAGAAGGCGGAGTTAAAACACTGCAGGCTTTTGATTGGTCCAGAGAATCGACACTCAGGAAAAAATTGAGGAAATGAAGGAGCTTTGAGAAACTGGACGTGCAGAAAGAAAGAAGTCAGAGGACATGTTTGAGGTCTTAAATGTAGACGTTAGAGATACAGACGGTGCGTTCAAGTTCTTAAATAAGAAGTCAGAGACGGTAGTTTGAGGTCCTAAATATAGACGCGAGAGACAGAGAGGGTGTGCTCAAGGTCTCATGTTAAGTTGTCAGAGACGGTGTGTTTGAGGTCTCATGTTAAGTTGTCAGAGACGGTGTGTTTGAGATCTTAAATGAGAAGTCAGAGAGGGTCGTTTTGAGGTCTTAAATACAGACGTTAGAGATACAGATATTATAGTTAGAGATGTTAGACATAGAGACGGTGCGTTCAAGGTCTCGTGTTAAGATGTCAGAGAGACAGAGGACACGTTTGAGGTCTTAAATGCAGGCGTTATAGACACAGACGGTGCGTTTGAGGTCTTAAATACAGGCGTTATAGACACAGACGGTGCGTTTGAGGTCTTAAATGCATGCGTTATAGACACAGACGGTGCGTTTGAGGTCTTAAATGCAGGCGTTATAGACACAGACGGTGCGTTCAGGGTCTCACCCGGGTCAGGTACTCTGCCAGTTGCTGAGGGCTCCATCCCGTCACCTCGGCTCGACTCGGCACTCGCTCTCCGCTCATCTTGAATCTGAAGTGAAACCACAGCTTCAGGACGAAAACATCTGAAGCTTCTCTCTCCAAACGTCTCCAAACGTTTCTGAAACTCAGAAAATAAAAGCTGCCGGCCGTCCTCTCACAGTTTCACTTCCTCAAAACCAAGCACTAAGACGCCGCTGAGAAACCTAAATCCAAAATGGCTTCCTCCTCTTGCGGGCCCCCCCCCGCCCTCTGACAGGAAGTGACTTTGCAACACCCCCCATCTTTGGTGTGACCACAGACAGGAAACAGGAAGTGGATCAGCGTCTCTGCAGCGGCTTCAACTGCAGTTCAATATTTTAATTTAGCACACATTCAAAGTGCTGGTCAGGGAGTTCATGGGCCTTTCCAAGTACTAAACATAATACTAAAAACACACAAAGGTGGTAATTCATTTATCCTTCATTTCCTTTTTTTAAATTCTGATATTTAAGAAACATTTATAGAATACAATAGAATATATGTTTATTGTCATCATACAAAGTACAATGAAATGTCTTTGGCAACTCTTCCTGCACATTCAATGTCAATGTGCATATTCACATTACATCACATGTCACTTGTTAAACACTTTTATCCAAAGCGACTTACACACTCTGTACTGTGGGCAATTCCCACAGGAGCACTTTGGGGTGAAGCGTCTCAGGGACACAACGACATGCTGACTGCAGTGGGGTTGGAACCTGTTTGACCCCCTGATCAACACCAACGCACTATCCACTGCGCCACAAGCCTCCATTTACACTTACAGTCTGAATATATATTAGTAAAATAGCCATAAGTATGTCTAAATAGAAGTGCTTGCAGTCTTTGGGGGGTGAAGTGTTCCTCAGTCTCTGATGATGCTGCTGGCCCCAATATTTCACTTGTTCCCCCGATTTATGGAGAACCTTATGACGATGTTATTTTAATGTTTGATTTACTTAAAGGTAGGGTAGGTAATTTTGGAGAAACCAGCTCGAGTGCGCTAGAATTTGAAAATACACAGCCAGAAAAAATCTGCCACTTCCTTACAGAGCCCCTCCTTCAACGCGCACATGACCAATGAGGGCACGAGATCAGTTAGGGCACAGATGGAAGGCTGATAGGCAGGTAGGCCATCCATCATTTTAGCCGGCCGGGTCGTGCTTTTTACAGCGCCATTGCTTCCACAGATGACATATTTTTATATATTTATTGTCAAAGCATTTCATTTATTCATTGCTATCGGGATGTTAAGAGCATTCCATGGAATATAACAAGTGTTTCTGAAGTGAATTACCTACCCTACCTTTAAGAAGTTTAACATTTAGTCAGACTTATTAATTCAGTGTTACATCTTTTGGGACCAGACTGGAAATATTACAAACTTAATGCAATTTTAATTTTAAGGTCTGCTGACCAGCTGCTGCTCATAGTGCCCAAGACCAGGCTCAAAACCAGAGGGCACCGAGCCTTCGCAGCAGCTGGCCCCAGGCTCTGGAACACTCTGCCCCTCCATGTGAGGTCGGCCCAGTTTTTTTAATCTACTCTTAAAACACACTTCTTCTCTCTGGCCTTCTCGTCAGAGCGGAGCATCACACCTCACTATTCCCTGTGTTTTATTTTTTATATTGCTGTTGTAAATGATTGTCTTTTATTGTGATTGTAGTAATGTGTTTAACTAACTTGAAACTTGAAACAATCAAATCAAATCAAATCAAGTTACTTATTAACTTGATTTGATTAAATTATTCGGAAAAAATATACGTTTAATATTCAGGACACAAAGTAAGAACAGAATTTAATTAGAAACCTGTGTATGTGATTTATTTCTTATTTCTGTTTATATATATATATTAATGCTGTCAAAATTATCGCGTTAACGGCGGTAATTAATTTTTTGAATATATTTAACACATTTAACGCATGTGCCGAATGGCCCGCCCCATACATCCCACCAGTGGCAGCGCCAGGGTATGGCTGGGGTAGGCTGCACCCATACCAAGAAATGGCTTAGCCCCACCATGAAAAATGATGTTAAAGTAAGCAAAATAAAGTCCGCCAACTCGCGCCGAGAATTGCACAGACAGCAGTTAGAAAGATTGATTTCAGAAGCCACTTGTCTGGAAATACCGAAGACCAGAAACGGTTTTGAAAACTTTTGTCACGTAGTGATCGTCTTCTCAATAGAACATCTTTGATAATGTCTTCTGGCCAATCAGAATCAAGATAACGGCGTGGTGTTGTTGCAGGAAGTTCCGACGGAGAATACTTTTGCTGTAATACAGGGGTGCACATAACTGGTATGCAGGTTATGTGCGTAATCTGAAATGCGTACCGTCACTTGTGTCACAAAGCGCATTTGCGGACCGACGTACTTGTGAAGCTTTGCAAGAAGGCGGTTAGATCACCGGACGACAGAGTCGGTCTCCGTGTGCACAGACAGGGCTGCTGTTAACGTCGGTCTGTACGACGGAATTGTGTCAAAACTACACCAACCGGCTGCAGAGGGAGACCCCCCCCCCTTCCTATGCCCCCTTCACTGGAGAACTGCGCTAAAACAGCTGATCACAACGTTCACACTCTGTGGTCACGAAGTACTCCACTAGCCCCCCCCGTCGACTTTCCTGAAGTACTCTCCCGTTGATAGAAATCAACACGTAATGAATTAAGACCCCACGGTTTGATGATTGATAGGTGTGTGGGCTGTCTTTCATTTTGACACACAGAAAAATGTTATAATAAACATACATAGGCTACTGTATGTTAAATGGATATATCCGCCTTCTTTCATTTATCTTTCCATTCGCACAACAATATACATAAAGAAATGGCATATTTTGGACATAGTTCGAATGGTGATTAATCATGATTAAT
>NW_011349519.1:4545-5939 GCF_000735185.1 Notothenia coriiceps | reverse complement strand
TAAACTCCACCCCTCGACCCCCAACAAGTACAGGAAGTACAGCCGGCGCTCCTGGGACATGCAGGTGCGTCTGTGGAGGCGAGCGCTGCACCTGTGGGACCCCCCCACCGATCACCTGATTGATCACCTGGACCCCCCCGACTCCCAGGACCCCGTCGAGCAACTGTAAGCTTCATTATTATTGTACATTTACAGGAAAGAAATTCAGCACGAGAATAATCTGGATATTTATGAGGAAAACATTTGAGTTTGTGAATAAAGGAACTGTTCTTGTTTCCAGGCAGAACCAGCTGGCCAAGATGACCTCTGACCTCTGTGAGGACGGAGACAGGCAGAGAGAGAGAGAGCCTCCTGCCTCGAAAGCCGAGCCGCCCGGACCCTGGAGCCGCCCGTTGATCCCGGTAACAACAACAACAACAACAACTGTTTACACCCTCTGACCCGGTAACAACAACTGTTTACACCCTCTGACCCCGGTAACAACAACAACTGTTTACACCCTCTGACCCCGGTAACAACAACAACTGTTTACACCCTCTGACCCCGGTAACAACAACATGTTTACACCCTCTGACCCCGGTAACAACAACAACTGTTTACACCCTCTGACCCGGTAACAACAACTGTTTACACCCTCTGACCCCGGTAACAACAACAACTGTTTACACCCTCTGACCCCGGTAACAACAACAACTGTTTACACCCTCTGACCCCGGTAACAACAACAACTGTTTACACCCTCTGACCCCGGTAACAACAACAACTGTTTACACCCTCTGACCCGGTAACAACAACTGTTTACACCCTCTGACCCCGGTAACAACAACAACTGTTTACACCCTCTGACCCCGGTAACAACACATCAGATGAAATGTAAAACGCACTCGGGGAAACTGAGACCCTGTAAGGAAGTATTTTCATAATAAAGTCCAGAATATTTTCAAAATAAAGTCTAAATGTCGGAATTTCCTGCAGAAGAGAGTTGAACTGTCCTTTCAGAATACAGCTTAAATATTCGGAGCGTTTTCAAATATCAGATTAAATGTTTTAATTGTGATTAACTGGAATATTTCAAAATAAGGTTTAAATCGTGGGAATATTTTCAAGCTGAATGAAAGCTAGCAGGACAATACTTTAGACCTTAAAATGAAATGTATAAAATGTCACCAGGCCATAACTGTGGTCTCTTGGCTCTCCAGATGCGGCGCTGCCCCCCCGGCCTCGGGTCCTTCAGGACTCTGAACTCCAGTGACAACATGGCCGACTGGTTGCAGCTGCTGCTGGAGGCCGAGGGCCGGCAAGGTGAAGAGCCATTTAACTCTTCAAACACTGGGGTATAGGTCTGTTGGGGTATAGGTCTGTTTTTTATTTGCTGGCATTAGCATTATTAGCAC
>NW_011349519.1:2675-4494 GCF_000735185.1 Notothenia coriiceps | reverse complement strand
GCAAGGTGAAGAGCCATTTAACTCTTCAAACACTGGGGTATAGGTCTGTTGGGGTATAGGTCTGTTTTTTATTTGCTGGCATTAGCATTATTAGCATTAGCATTAGCCCCGCGCACCAACGCAGAGAGACTAATTTATGGCAACACAAAAGAAAACATGGGAGTGTTGGAGATGAGGAGGTGTCTGCGTTCTGGCGATTTACTCGGAAGGCTTCAGTAGAAGCTGCTGGGAGTCCCAGTAAAGATAAAAATGACACCGTTTACAAAACACACATCCTGTAACCATTACATATTGCTGTTCTTAGAGACGTGTACATATTGCTGTTCTTAGAGACGTGTACATATTGCTGTTCTTAGAGACGTGTACATATTGCTGTTCTTAGAGATGTGTACATATTGCACATAATTGGTATTGAACAGCGAGGGGTGTTATAGTCTGCGTTGACCGTGAATCGGGTGATACAGTAAATCTTTACCGTTAACCTAGTTTTTCTTTGTCGTTCAGATTTCCCTGTTTTCCCGTTGGAGTTCGGCTCCGACGACCAGCAGGTTCCTGACTTCTCCGACCAGCTGTGGACTCCGTACTGAAGTCTGAGGAAACGCTGTTATCTCGATCGATGAGGATCAGGAGAGTTTGTGTGTTTGTCTTTTTTAAGATGGTTGAAGGTTTCCTAATGACAGCAGGGATGTGATTGGTGCTGAAGAGCACGTAGGCCCCGCCTCCTCTCTGGTCCTGAAGAGCACGTAGGCCCCGCCTCCTCTCTCAGCGTTGACCTATTGCGCTCCTTTAGTTTGTGTCACTTTGTTTACTTGTTGCCTCGATGGAGCACTTCTCACCTGCACAACTTTAGTCTTAAGACTCTCACTGATGAAGCTGTTTGTTTTAGTCTCACCTGTCCGTCACACCTCTCCGTCACACCTGTGTCTGGTCCACCGTCACGCTCTGCTGTCTGCCCCCTGCTGTGTTTTTTCTAAAAAACAAGACCCTGCCTAATGGGGTGGGGGGCTGTCACTTTGTGTTTTACTTCTTTTTTTGTTGTCGTTTTGTGCTGCAAAGCTGAAATGTGTGATTAATAATAAAGATGGAAATAAAGTGTTAGAAATTCACCTGGTTTCTTCTTCAGCTTTTATTATGTGGTTGTAGAGTTGGGAGAGAGAGGTGGGACTAGAGGGGGATTTAAAAAAGGTTTCAGTGACAAAGCCCCCAACATATCTCAATATTAGAATAAAAAGGGACTTGAAGCGCCTCCCAGAATAATGTTTAAATGTCCAAACATTTCAGAATAACGATAAAATATATATATTGGGAATATTTTCAAAATAAGGTTTAAAGGTCAGGATTTTCAGAATAAAGTCAAAATGTAGAGCTTTCCAAAGAACGTCTACATTTAGACATTTCTCTGAGGAACTGGATATTTTACCTCAAATAATAATATGTTCACTCGCCTCCCCATTGGCTGCAGCGGGCTTCCATAGTACAGACCGCATGTGCTGTAAACAACCTCAGCCTCTGAACTACAACTCCCAGCAGCCCCGGCGGCAGCAGCACAGCTCTTATGTTCTGTTTGCTGCTGAATTATATTTAAAAAAACGTTTATTTGTGTGGTAAATAAACCACTCGGTTATCAGCCGAGTGTTTTTATGATATAGATCGGGTGAGTGGCAGGTGCGGTGCGGGGTGATGCGGTGCAAGCACCCGCCGCCGCGCCCGCGGCGCCGCGCCGCGCCGGCCCCCGCCGCCGCCGCCGCCCCCCCGCGCGGCGGCCCGCGCCGCGCGCCGCGCGCGCCCGCCCCCGCCCCGGCCCGCCCCTCCGCCCCCG
>NW_011349519.1:0-2645 GCF_000735185.1 Notothenia coriiceps | reverse complement strand
TATGTAGTGTCTGCCTGCCGCTCACGGGCGTGTGCACGCAGATCCATTATTATCATGCTTTACTAATCACCGGAGAACGGACAGTTTCTGCAGAAGGTGTTCAAGAGCATCCCGGAGCCCGTTGAGCGCGAGGGAATCTAGACTTTGATTCATTTCGGTGCGTTTTGGTGCTGAGCGGGAGCGGCAGGGGCAGGCGGAGCGTCTTCCGTAACCCGGGTCAAAGAGAGCTGCTTTCTACACACAGCGGACCCGAACCGGACCCACACCGACCTGCACCAACACCCCGGTAAGGTGAGCCTTCAGCCGGGGAGAGGGAGCGGTGTAACGCCGCTGGTCTGCCGCTGCAACACCGCGCTGTTCGCCGCGAACACAGCGCACGGGCCCGGACACACGCTGCCCCGGTGTTATTATGGTTGTTATAATGGTTCTGTTAGGGAATCAGCCTTTAGACCTGGGGTTTTTATTCAGAAACACTGAGGCTAGAGGAGAACCGAGCAGATCCCGTGTGATTTCACCGCGTTTGTTTCAAACGCTGCTAGCATGCTAACAGTTAGGTCAGTTAGCCACCGTTAGCGGGGCTGGTGAAGCCCATATTTGGAAATTCCGTAGCGGCCAAACGGGGGTACTAAAGCTCACGTGACGTCATTTTGGCCCAAATAGACTTTTCTCCATTGACTTACATTGGGAAAGAAACGTCTGTAAATCAGCGGATTTTTTTTTATTTATCTAAAACTCCCCAATGCGAACTCTTCTATATCCATTACTTAAAATGTGTTATTATAGAAGTTGTAAAATGCTTTAAAAGCTGAATCCAGAGGTATCTTATCTCTCCATTCATTTGACTCACAGAGAGCGGGAGATCGGGGGCGGGGCTTAAGGGAAATCTTCATTGCGCACGCTCAGTGGGCCCACATACGGGTACTTATCGCTTCATTGTTGCTTCACACGCCTCTGAGCAGCTCCCATAGGAATGAACCGGGTCTCTTTACACCTCCATGGTTTCTGCCCGTTAGCCGCGCAGACCGGAGCAGCGCAGCCGGGATTCAGCGCCTCTGAGGCGGGGAAACAATCCTCCGTGAGCCGGTCTGTTCCACAGAGCAAAATGGCTGAGTTTATTGTGCCGACCTTGAAAATAATAATGACATATTATTTATAGTAACTGCTAAGGTAATATAAGAGGTTGCTATAATATTACATGTTAATAATTTTTTATTTTATTGTAGTTTATATTTTGCATCATTTATTCTGCTCTATAACGGGGGGATACAGCCACATCGGGAGTGTTAGCATTCCTCATTGAAAACAATAGGATGTGTTAGCAACGAGCTAACAGCAGCCGGAGGCCCTGAGCTGGGATCTACAAAATAAAGCGAAATGTGGGAAATCTTTTCAAAATAAATTCTATATGTGAGGAATAAAATACAATCTAAATGTAAAGGCTGAAATATTTGCAAAATTCATTCAAAATGATAGGAATATTTTCAAAATAAGTCGATCTGTCTGTAATATTTTCAAAATAAGGTCAAAATATTAGGGATATTTTCAGATAAAAGTATCCCAAATAAATATCCTAAAATCTGACTGTTTTTAGGCAGAAATCCTCAAATGTAAAGGCATATTTTACTCCATAAAGATGAAGTAGTTATTTTCTAAAAGGTTCAGAATTTTTTTAAATAATTTATTAATCTACTGATTATTTTCTCCATTAATGTCAAACAATATTGACCCCAGATTTCTTAAATCCGAGCTGATGTGTTGAAAGATATTACAAATATTCACTCTTATGTTACCCGGTGCAGACAAAACCCTGATATAGACATAACTTCACCTTCATATGATCATTAATGCTTCATTTGCAGATTCAGTCCTGTAATCATCCAGGGTGTTTATAATCAGTAAAGTTGGTGGTAATATAATAATAATATTAGATTTCATTTATATAGCGATTTTAAGACACAGAGATACGCTTTACAAAAGTCACATACTCACATTTAACAAACTCCTGATGATGTTTATGTGTATATCAGTATGTGGTGCCTCTACTTTAAAGAGTCCTCTCCTGCTGATGTTCAGGTGTATATCAGTATGTGGTGCCTCTACTTTAAAGAGTCCTCTCCTGCTGATGTTCAGGTGTATATCAGTATGTGGTGCCTCTACTTTAAAGAGTCCTCTCCTGCTGATGTTCAGGTGTATATCAGTATGTGGTGCCTCTACTTTAAAGAGTCCTCTCCTGCTGATGTTCAGGTGTATATCAGTATGTGGTGCTAAGAGCCTCTCCTGCTGATGTTCAGGTGTATATCAGTATGTGGTGCCTCTACTTTAAAGAGTCCTCTCCTGCTGATGTTCAGGTGTATATCAGTATGTGGTGCCTCTACTTTAAAGAGTCCTCTCCTGCTGATGTTCAGGTGTATATCAGTATGTGGTGCCTCTACTTTAAAGAGTCCTCTCCTGCTGATGTTCAGGTGTATATCAGTAGGTAGTGTCTCTACTTTAAAGAGTCCTATCCTGCTGATGTTCAGGTGTATATCAGTATGCTACTTTAAAGAGTCCTCTCCTGCTGATGTTCAGGTGTATATCAGTATGTAGTGTCTCTACTTTAAAGAGTCCTCTCCTGCTGATGTTCAGGTGTATATCAGTATGTAGTG
>NW_011349518.1:0-2333 GCF_000735185.1 Notothenia coriiceps | reverse complement strand
TGTTATGTTCCAGCCATATTTCAAAATGTATTAAATTCATTATTTTTCTCAACATTCTAAACACAATACCCCATAATGACAAAGTGAAAAAAGTGTTCAAATCATTTTTGCAAATGAATTAAAAAATAAAACACTCAAATATTACATGTATCATGCTGCGAATGGATCTGGCCCTTCCTCCATCCAGGACATGGTTAAACTGTACACCCCAGCACGTGCACTCCGCTTTGCATCAGCCAAATAGCTCGCTGCACCCGCCCTGCGAGTGGGACCCAAGTTCCCATCAGCAAAAACACGTGGGTTTGCTATCCTGGCTCCAAAATGGTGGAATGAGCTCCCCATTGAAATCAGGACAGCAGATAGCTTGCACATCTTCCGGCGCAGACTGAAAACCCATCTCTTTAGACTCCACTTCAAGCAATACAGTTACTAACAAAGCACTCATATACTAACCAAGCACTTATATACTAACAAAGGACTAGCTTATCTAAAGCCAGTTGAGTAGCACTTAAAATGGTTTGGCTCTATGAAACCTAATGTACTTATATGAAGAAGAAGAAGATTTTTAAAACAAATTTTATTTGAATTTGTTTTAAACATACACCCACCCTGCAAAAGAGTCGGAACAAACCTAATGCATTACACAATCAAATAAATAAAAAAAAAGATTTTCATGACTACCAAATAAAAATAATTTGAAAGTGTTTTACCCATTTAAAAACATCCTCTTTTACACACTTTAAAAACAAAAATTACACCTATCCTTTAAAACTTAGTCATTCTCCCCCAGTGAGCACAGAACCTGCCCAACAGCCCACACATCCAGAAACCCCTGCAGATGATTGATCAGCGTATAGTACGCATGCTCCACCCTCAGACGCGCTGCCACCAGCCCCCTCAGACAGAGCACTGCAGCCGTCCATCCCACTTCAGCAAGTTGGTTCTTCCTACTTTTCCAGATCGCTAATTTTGCATTAGCAAACAAGGCATTTATCAATACTAGGGTTTCCTTCTTTTTCAGGATGTATTTGGGGCCATGGACAAAAAGTGGTATGGAGAAAAAACCTCCCTGAACCCTTCCACCCACCCCTGTAACATTTTTTAAGACCAGCCAATCTGGGACAGGACACCACTAAATGCTCCAATGTTTCTGCCATAAAACAGAACGGACAGCCCCCCCTTGTGCCTGGGTCAAAATGAGCTCTGTATTTGTTAGTGGCTATTGCACTGTGTATAACTCTCCATTGGATGTCAGCCATCCGGTTTCTCAACCGGAGATTTATACAGGATCCGCCAGCTACCCTGAGGGGAAAAGCCCAAGCCTCTCTGACGCCTGCGAGCGAGCTGAGGTTTAGCACCTAAGATATAGCTTCTTTCCATTGCAGGAGCTGAACTTTCCAGGTGTTAGAGTCCCCAATGATAGCAGGAGACCATCCTCCTCTCTCCATTCCCCCACCGCAGGACCCACACTCAAGGCAGGAAAAACATAATCATGTCCCTTTCTCCACTGGTCAGCCAGATCTGCATCCAGAGCAAAAGTCCGGTGGGATGGTGACAGCGACTGTCACACCTCATCTACCAAGTTCTCCAGAACTCGGGTTGATCGAATGCCCGTCACCTCAGCCAGTTTTTCTGTGGAGACCCCCGTCAAATGGCCAAGTTTTACCAATCCCGCTTCAATGAACGCATTTTTTAAAGTGGCTGAAGAGAAAAGGGTTCCAGAAAGAAAACCAGTGTCAAACAGTGGCTCCTCAAACAGCCACATCCCAGGCCGGGGGTCGGGTGGTCTGGTAAAACTCAGAATCAGAATCTTCCAGGCATTGATGACTGAGCAGTAAAAAGGTGTAAGTCCAGTTATCTTGTACACAGGGGCCTTCAGCAGAAACAGGTGTTTATCAAACCGTCTATGCCCGGCAGACATGTAAAATCTGTCAAGCCTGGCTGCACCATCTAGCATTCTCATCCAGGTGTACAGTATTGTTTAACAGAGGGGTGTTTCATCCTCCACACATCCACTAAGTCAGCCTCTCTTATCACCTGTGACAGTAAAAGGGACGACTGAGGATGCGGCTCCCGTCCTATTCTGTCTAAAGTGACATTAGTGCAAACGTTCCACGCCCCCCCCCAGTATAACACACTCCCCCTGCTGTACACTAGTATCTAGCTTGTCTTTTAATAACTGAAAAACAGATACACGTGCAGGGCCCTGATTGGGTGCATATCCCCTTAACCCCGAGGGTCCCCCCAGTGGACCCCCCCCCCACCGTTTTTTTACGAGACTATGTCTCAGGGTTTCTTAACATTTATGAAACTATTAATGTTCCATACCCTTT
>NW_011349517.1:10603-25750 GCF_000735185.1 Notothenia coriiceps | reverse complement strand
AGCTGGGGTGGAAGCTGGGGTGGAAGCTGGGGGTGGAGGAGAAATGCCAGCGTTCTCCTCCGGTCTACAGGCACGTGTAAATATATATAGAATAATTATGATGATGAATGCGTTTTTTTACCACTAAAATACAGCAACACATCTTTGATTCATGTCGTTTAGAACTGGAATATTACAATTATTATTAACTTTATCTGTACAAAGTAGCCTGTCCAGGAAATATGCCCAAATCAACTAAAACTGCGAGCCGGCAGGCGCCCGGTGGAATCTAGGGGTTAGGAGGAGCACGTAGGTTTTCCAGAGGTATACAACGTAAAAAGTCATTTCTGTTGCAGGTTATATACTAATAGGGCTTCAGGAGGGTCACACAACTCAAGAAGAAGGAATTCGATTTGCAGAAAAAATGACATGATCCCTCACCAGATTCCCACCAATGGATGAATTGTTCTCACTTGGCAAAGTCAAAAGCACCACCTCAGATAATTCATTATGAGTTAATGAACACATACATTAAGTCACTCCTTAGCGTGTTATGATCAGTGTCTAAGGATTATTCAGCGCCAGGAAACACAGTAGGGATTTCATGTTGTAAGTGGCAGCAAAAAACTACATTTTAAGCGAATTACAAGCACCAAACTTGGGTGGAAAAGGGTAAAGACACACATGGCTGCCTTTAGAATTCAACCAATATTACTATGCTGTAGAGAAATGGTTTTATCCAATCAAAATCAAATCAGGATGATAGTTTCTGGAAAATGTAAGACTTCAGGCGATAGTTTGGCTGATGGTCATGATTTTCACGACTCGGTTTTACAAGTGTTTGTTATGTTACCCAGGCTGCACAAGATGAAGTATATAAGCTTCAACATGTAGAGTATTTCTTACCACATTCCAGAATAATGGGTTGAAGATGATGGCGATCACTGCGATGCAAAAGCTGGAGTCTCGAAAGTTGATGTATTTCAGGACTTCTTTCATCAGGGTCACGTCCATCTGAGAGACACAGCCATACACAAAAACACACTTTCATTGAAGGAAAGATGTTTTTTGTCATCCGTCGCTGGTTATAACATATTTTTAAATATCTTAGGAGTTCTGTATTGGCAATGGAAATACTGTACCAGGTTTCCATTCAAATTTAGCGCGATATTTAACAGCTTTTTAGAAAATCTCCTAAAGATAATGCGAACTAATGTTTGTTTTCAAGCCAATTCTGTTATGAGAATAAAAGCTGTTGTACTCATCAAGACCCAGTGGGGTAACATTTAAACCATTGCCAAAAAATATGCCAAGAACAAGATAAAGCACTTTAAATCTCAAAGGATGGATAACCAAGTAAACCATTTCAGTCACACAACTCACGTGTTTCTTGATATGTTTATTAGAAGCAGCATATAGTTTGAGTTTGGCGTCTAGGCTCGGGCCTCATCACTCCACAGATTTACAAAGAACATTGAGGATGATTAGATAACTATCCCCCGAGCCTACAGGTGGAAGCTGGGGTGGAAGCTGGGGTGGGCTGGGGTGGAAGCTGGGGCGGAAGCTGGGTGGGCTGGGGCGGAAGCTGGGGCGGGCTGGGGCGGAAGCTGGATGGAAGCTGTGGTGGAAGCTGGGGGGGAGCTGGGGGGTGGAAGCTGGGGTGGTCTGGGGCGGAAGCGGGGATGGAAGCTGGGGCGGAAGCTGGGGGAAGCGGGTGGGGTGGAAGCTGGGGTGGAGCTGGGGTGGAAGCTGGGGTGGTGGGGGAGGTGGTGGAGCAGGCGAGCAGCAGCAGCATGAAACACAGCAGCAGGAACATGAACGCAGCAATAGCACGTGAACACAGCAGCAGCGCAGCAGCATAGCGAGGCAGAGGCAGGAAGACCTGGCAGCTTAAATAGAGCGGGAAGTTAAGGAGAATGTGTTTGTTTGGTTGTGAGAGACGAGGTGCGTCACGTGTTAATGTATGATTGGTGCTCGAGTTGACTTCCTGAACTAGCTCGCAGGCTCCGCCCCATTACTGTATTTTAACTGAATATGAAATGGCATTTTTGTTTTATTGCCTCCACGTAGCCTCAGCATGTTAAGGTTGCAATAGCTAACAATTAGCTAAAAAATGAACACGACTGTGTTTAAATTATAATTGGATAATACAGAGTTGTAGCCCACTAATGAGTGCTTCTGGAAAACAACAAATAAAACATTTATAAAGTGTACCATTGATGCCTGATCTGGACAAAGTACCAGTTTTTCTTAAATACATAACAGAAAATGAACAAATAAAGGGTTCATTTTACAGAAGTGATGATTAAATTGTCCTCCAATTCTAGAATGAGCCTTGGAATGAATCACGATTACAATTATTATTATTATAAAAATGTAGTTTACCAAAAACAAAATCACCAACAAACTGCAATACGTCCAGAAGTCTGCCTCCGAGACCACATCACTCTGTCTTGTGTCTTGACATTTGTTCATGTTGATGTTACACATTGTGATGCAAATCAAATTTTAGACTTGATCTGACCATTAAAGTATCATCGTATCGTATCAGACAATCATCCTTCAAACACTTCTCAAAACCCACCTCTTCAAATCATAACTTCACCAATCTGAATGTAAGATAGTCTTTATTTCTCGTACGACTGTGTTTGTTAAATGTGACTTTTGTAAAGCTTCTTTGTGTGTCTTGAAAAGCGTTAGATAAATGAAATGTGTTATTATTAAATGTACTGTATTATGAAAGCACAAACACATCTTTCCACTTCTTGACTTTGTATTATTTATCATTGTGTCTGAAATGATGTTAATCCTTCTGGAAGCCGTCCCTATACAAATCAGCACACTACTTGATATTATTTACCATTGTGTCTAAAGTGCTGTTTTTACCTGCGGTCAATGAACGCCTTTTCTGCGAGTGGCTCGGAAACAAAAGAGGAAAAAAGTTAATTAAATGAGTGCAGCGAGCTTAAAGGTGAACGTTAAAGAAAGGGGGAGACGGGGAGAGAGAGAGGGGAAGGGGGGGAGTCGGATAATGAAAATAGTCCCTGAACCTGATTTCCTTAATCACTGCATGTCCCTGTTTCTGTTAATTGAAGATAATTATAGGATTTTAATTTTCTTATGTAGGTTAAAGAGGAGAGTGAGAAGTCAGAGGGAATAACTGAGGCAGATGAAGACGAAGAGGCCGACAGAGTCTATTAGTGAACACACACACACACACACACACACACACACACACACACACACACACACACACACACACACACGGAAAACGTCTTTACTGCTCGGCAAAGCCTTGGTACCTCAATGCGTAGATTAAAATAATAATTGTTGTATTAATTTTGTCGTTGCACGAGTGAAACTTCTATATTTTAAATTAAAGGCCCATTTTCATCACTTTTAGGTCAACGTTTTTATTAAGAAAATACAAAAATACATCGTTATATAATATAAAAAAGTAAAATCCAGTCACAGTTTTGAAGATAACATATAAAATCAGAAGATATACATATAAAAAGTCAGGAAAAATAAGTATGTTTGAAAGGATTATGAATACTTTATACATATATATTGTACCTGAGAACAATGTCAATTCATTATTTACGTCTCCCCATACCATACGGACATGTGCCTTTAGAAGTCCCATCTATAAACACATTAATCATTTAAATGAGACACAAGGTTAAGAGTACAATACGGTACAATTAAATAAATAACATGTTGTTTACGAAAGCAGGGTGATGAAGTTAATGTTACAAATCGATATAAAAGTCTGAACAAATTCATTAAACACAAACAACACATGACATCGATGCTTGATTCAAATGTAGATTAAAGAAATGACCTTATTTTAAATGAGAAGTGTAACGAGTCAAACAAAAGCCGATTCAAATGTAATGTTTAATAAAGTAATTTCAAGGAACAGGTCTAAAAATAAGTCTTGAGAGATGTATATTAAATTAAAGATGTTCTTTCTTATTAAATATTAAATATTTGTTTCTTTAATTGACATAGCACTTTCACTTCTTATGTTTCTATAAATATATTAGTTTTTATTGCAAATTCTGAATTTTAACTTCTTATATTATTTCAGCGTCTTTATTTAACATTTGTACTACTATTTGTATTTATCCTTTTTTATGTAATTCTAAAATGGAGTAACTTTCACAAAACCCAATTATGTTATCGACATTTCAGTCAGACAACTCACGTGTCTTTATATGTTTATTAGAAGCAGCATATAGTTTGAGTTTGGCGTCTAGGCTCGGGCCTCATCACTCCACAGATTTACAAAGAACATCGAGTGATGATCAGATAACTACCCCCGAGCAGACAGGTGGAAGCTGGGGTGGAAGCTGGGGGGAGGGGGGGGAAGCGGGGGGAAGCTGGGGTGGAAGCTGGGGTGGAAGCTGGGGTGGAGCTGGGGTGGAGCGGGGTGGAAGCTGGGGTGGAAGCTGGGGTGGAGCTGGGGTGGAGCTGGGGTGGAAGCTGGGGTGGAAGCTGGGGTGGAAGCTGGGGTGGAAGCTGGGGTGGAAGCTGGATGGAAGCTGTGGTGGAAGCTGGGGTGGAAGCTGGGGTGGAAGCTGGGGTGGAAGCTGATGGAAGCTGGGGTGGAAGCTGGGGGTGGAGCTGGGGTGGAAGCTGGGGTGGAAGCTGAGGGTGGAAGCTGGGATGGAGCTGGGGTGGAAGCTGGGGTGGAAGCTGGGGTGGAAGCTGGGGTGGAAGCTGGGGTGGAAGCTGGGGGGAAGCTGGGGCTGGGGTGGAAGCTGAGGGTGGAAGCTGGGGTGGAAGCTGGGGTGGAAGCTGGGGTGGAAGCTGGGGTGGAAGCTGAGGGTGGAAGCTGGGGTGGAAGCTGAGGGTGGAAGCTGGGGTGGAAGCTGGGGTGGAAGCTGAGGATGGAAGCTGAGGGTGGAAGCTGGGGTGGAAGCTGGGGTGGAAGCTGGGGTGGAAGCTGGGGTGGAAGCTGGGGGTGGAAGCTGGGGTGGAAGCTGGGGTGGAAGCTGAGGGTGGAAGCTGGGGTGGAAGTTGGGGTGGCAGCTGGGGTGGAAGCTGAGGGTGGAAGCTGAGGGTGGAAGCTGGGGTGGAAGCTGGGGTGGCAGCTGGGGTGGAGCTGGGGCAGGCGAGCAGCAGCAACATGAAACAGCAGGAACATGAACGCAGCAATAGCAAGTGAACACAGCAGTGCAGCAGCAGCAGCAGCAGCAGCGAGGCAGAGGAAGGAAGACCTGGCAGCTTAAATAGAGCGGGAAGTTTAGGAGAATGTGTTTGGTTGGTTGTTAGAGGGACGAGGTGCGTCACATGTTAATGTATCATTGGTGCTCGAGTTGACTTCCTGAACTAGCTCGCAGGCTTAACATTAGATTCACACCATGGATCTCTTACACCTTTACATTTCGTGTTTTTCGAATTCAATCCAGATACATGAATGTGTTTCATACGTATTTATTTGTAATTTACCTTTTCTGGCTGCTAGCTAATCATTACTCATTAATTTGAACGAGTAAAATCAGAAACAAGAAGGTACATATTCTAAAAGGAAGAGAACTAAACATTCAAAGCCCATAAAAAGAGAGGATTTATCCAACCAGAAAAGCAGTTTCACCGTTCAGATGTTTCATTTCTCCGTATTGTTGTATGACGGACTGTAAGTGTCTGTACAGTACGGGTACAGCTGTTGACTTCTCCAGTTATGAAAGCTTTATTTTCCACTTTCAGGGCTGCTGACTGAACTAATGGCACAAAGCCCAACAGTCTGCAGCATCTAAATGTCTGAAATGGCTTTCTGATATGGGTAATATCTCAGCCATTTGGGACAAAGCGGGGATGTGGAAGAGGTTAAAAGAAAAGGCTGCAGCTTTAATATGTTTGTATACCGACTGTGGGCTGGAGCTAATGCTTTGTGTTGCCTCTCCATTACCTCAGAAATATGAAGAAAAACACGAGTATTTGTCTTGGAAATGGACGGCGGAGCACAATCACAGCCTTTTGTGTCGCGGAAAATGGTGTGAGCTCGGTCAAATGGAGCGATTATCAAAAAACGGACTATCTTTTTTTCCGGAGACATGTCAGAAGACAGAGCGCGCGTCCAGTAATTTGAGTTTATTTATGTGATGCGTGTCGGCGCGCAGAAAGCAGAGCGGCGCGGCGAAGCTCTGATTGATCTTTCAGAGGCAATCAGGGCGAGCAGCGAGCTAAAAAATAGGTCCGATGGCGTCTCTGACGGGCTCATCTGAGAGAGAAATACGTGACAGCAGACCTCGACCTGCTTCTGAAGTCACAAACAGCACAGGTCCGGAGACATTAGGGACGACGCACAGAAACAACCTCTGCTCTGAATTTATTATTATTCACTTTTAGCAGTTTGTTTAGTCCCTTGATGGCAAACAACGTTTTTATGAGTGGGATATTTACCTACGTGGAATAAAACGTGAACATTTTATTCAGCTTATGTCAACCACAGACTGTTAATAATAACGCGTTAACGCAAAAGCAAATTAACGCCACTAATTATTTTAACGCGATTAACGCATGTGTATTTTATGTCCTCGGCCGCCCCGTAGTTTCAGAGCGCATCGAGTTTAAAATACCATCTACAAGCTGATGCTGACAGCCCCGCTCCTGCCGCCCGCTTGTGGCAGACCACACTTCCACGCTCACCGGCAGGCACCGACTGGCCATCGGGAGTACCGGGAGGGTGTGTGTATGTGTGGAGCGAGAGAGAGAACGGGCACACCTTACGTGTATTGTTGTTAGCATCTGGAGCTAGCTAGCTGCGCTAACGGATATAAGGAACACACACAACCACACACACACACACACACACACACACACACACACACACACACACACACACACACACACACACACACACACACACACACACACACACATGCTGCTGCACGGCGAGCAATTCTCCGCCAATTACCTTCCAATTAGATGTACTATTATTCCATAATAACCCAACTGGGGTAGAGTAATCATATGTTGGAGTTGCTCTAATGCAATCAGCCCAGCGTGGGGTCAGACTCAGTTTGATTTTGCAATATGGAGTGACTCTGCGTTCTCCTTTATCAGCGAGCCATCCTGATCCTCCGACATGTCACATCACGTTAGAAGGATTTGAAAAGCTGCATTCTGATAGTCTAATAAAAAATGTAGATAGACGTTAATGGCCGCCCATCATGAATGATATTTTGGCTTTATGATTTAATGATGTATAAGTGGGCCTTAATCCACACTAAATGTGTTCTCGTGTTGTAATCAAAAACCTGAGCAGGTAAACACTCTGCTTTGTGATGGACACTTCGTTTATTCTTTGCAATATTTTGTGTATGCAGACACTTTTATTACCATGCTTAGAAAACAGGAAAAATTTATTTATTTTTAAAACTTTGTCTGTGGTCAGTTTCTAAGAGCTATTTGTGCGTGCGGGACAGTCAGTGGCCCCTGGATGTGTACGGTGCAGAAAGGATATACTTTGAGGGATAATAAGGGAACGTATTTTATGCTAAAAAGTGTCAATCATTTTCAATGTGTGTTTTTCGTCTTATTATTCTCTGGTGGTTTGAATACATTTCTGTGAGATTCAATTTCCATGTTTTTTTGTTTATGTATTCATGGTCTTATAACTAGTTGTACATGAATGTGACGTGCCTGCAGCATAGAGGTTCTGATAGTTGACTTAGTCCTGAAAGAAAGATGTATATTACTAGATGGTGCAGTCCAGTGTTGAGGTTATTCAAGCCTTCTTACAACAATATTTAAAAAGGGCCTGCACAGGAGAAAGCTGCAGATCCATTTTTTGTCTCAAATGAGAGTTCTGTATGTTTTGTTATGAAAAGGTGTAGGTGCTATACATACTGTGAGAACTGGCACATGTTTATGAAGTGTGCCATTAAAAGAGGACATGTGATATAACTGCATACTTATAGGGTGGTATGTTAAAAGTGCTACTACACTGCACAGCAGTGTATAATTACGGACTGAATTTGACAGCCCAGGCCAAATTCTAGACATAACGCATGTCACAAATACTGTCAACATTTGAGTCAAATATATTTTTTCTGTTGACTGTTCACGGCGAGAGCTGGCGACCCATGTACTGGGATCAGTCCCCGTGCGAGGACACCAAGGATCAAATCCAGCCTGAGACTATTAACCCAGGTCATCCTCTCTGTCCCCCTCTCAACACTCTGACTCTCCATGAAGGCTGATCTGACTGTATATACTGAGCATATCCTGCCTCCATGCAAGGCAGAATTGAGTGTAAAGGCCATTTTATTAGGTTTTTTAAACGTAGAATAAACTGATCATCTTATGGTCGAGTTACCGTGGTCCACTTTCCTTCTTTAAATGGGCTCTCATCTTTATTTCACTCTTTGTCTTCCACCAAACACATTATAATTGTTTCGCTTCAATTAAGCCTTTAAATCTGATCATGAGAGTTTTATATTGTATAGTCACTCATTCTCTTACAATGACTGCAGATTGACATTAGTTGATGACTTGGCAAAATATATTTAAGTGTCCTTATATCCTATTACATATACAGTACATGTTTAAAACAATGTTGTATGTACTTTATCTACATATTATTAGTGCTAAATAAGAGGCTTCACATACATTTGACCAAGAGGGTTAAAGATACCTAGAGGAAGACATTAAAAAGACAAGAATCAGAAGGAGAGGACAGGGGGTAATGATGGGAAAGAAGGCAAAGATAAAAAGACGAAACGGAGAGAGGAAAAAGAGACGGGTCTTTCTGTCTTTCTTTCTTTCTTCAATGACTTTGCGAGTGGTTCTTCTTTGCAGAGGACAAGCACCTCGGGGGATGAAGGGAGGAGAATGCCTAATGTCGTTGCCCTGTCAGGCCGCTTTGATTCCTCTCAAAAACACCGCCTCGTCTCAGCAGCGGGGACCCGCCGTCTTCAAACTCACTTTTCCTGCCGAGTCAACCTGCCTGCGCTCTGCTACAGGCTGCCTCTCTTTTTCATGCCTTTCTTTAAAGAGTTACAAAATGCAAACTCACGTGCAGGGTTTGGAGCGTTACTTCAATCAAATCAAAGTGTATTTAGACAGCCCAAAATCACAACACACGTTTGTCTGTGGGCTTTACAGATGAACAAACACAGATGACAGTGTCAAATAAACTTCAAAGTGCAAGAAAATGATTAAAGACTTGAAAGAACGTGAAATACAAATATTTTTGTATTTCAAAATTAAAATTGATAAAAGACATTAAAAATACAATAAAAAAATAAATACCAGTTGTAGGATAAGTATAGGGTAATCTGAAACCACCTTTAACTATAGGCTTTATTCAAAAGGAAAGTCTTCATCTAATGTTTTTAAGAATGTATTCCGTTACAATCCAAAAAGTCATCAGTATGGTAATCTGAGTTTCACAATTTAAAAGTAATGTAACCTGATTACTGTTTTAGTTAAACATTAATGAAAAGCAACCACAGTTTTATGTTTAATAAATCAGGTGTGCACCTACTGCATTCAATTTCATTTCATTTCATCGTTTATTTGAACAGGGGCAATGCACATTAATGAACACTTAAGACAAATAATGCTTCAAGTGTAAATATGCCGGATTTTAGAAAGAACATGACATTTATAAAGATAGCAAAAACAAATACATGATATAGAAAAAGAGCAACAGCAGCATACACAAATATTTATGACATTGCAGTAGAATATAGCAGCAACAAGATATCAGGTGCAAGAGAAGATACAAGATATGCATAAAGTGCAAGAGGAGATACCCCTGTGTTGTTAAAGTGCATTTAGCGGTGATTGCACATCTGTTTGTTTCTCAGCCATTCTTTGAGTTGACCTTTAAAACTATATTTAAAGTTGCCTAATTTAATAGCAAAAAGAAAATTCAGACTACCTTTAATATATAATTCTTTAATACAAAAAGCACTATAACGATGTACTCCTGCTAGTATATACTTTGAGTGATAACAAAACCTACTTTTTGTAGAAAAATGATCAGAAGACAAAATTATTCTTTGGTAAAAGTGTCAATGGTCTGTGAGTTGTGTTGGTTGGGATGTTTTCCCCTTGGTTCCGTAGATTATGGAGCACATTTGAGTGAAGTTCATTTATTGTTTGAATGCATTTATGTGAGATTAAATGATAAACAACATGTAGGTGCTATATAAATGCTGTGAGAGCTTCAAAATGCTAAATCAATGGTATACAGTTAACCGCACACAGTACGTCTATCCATAATATATCATTTATTTTTTATAAAACACATAACATTGTATTCCTGCTAGCAATCCCCATTTTAGAAAAAAGCTTTTTTATGTAACTGTGAGGGAATACAGTTACCTTTTTTTTGTATCCTGAGTGTCCTGACGTAAACCCATTACATGTAATCAGTTACTCCCTTAGCCTGCTCATGTGAACCCCCCACACTGACCTCTCGTCCCTCCCCACATTTTCCCTCCCTTCCATTGGAGTCAGAAAACAGCAGACCCGTCAGCTGAGAGAATAAAAACGTTGAATATTTCAATATGTTGAAACTGGCTTTGATGCCCAGGCGTGGCTTTGAAGCCTCAATGTCACCAGCCTTTTAAGTTTTCATCAGGTAACACTCAAAGAAAGCCTGAATAAATAAATAAAAATACAAAAAACGTTTTGCAGCCACACTTCCTTGAGAGGTGTGACTGTAGTGAGAGCGATCAATAAAACATGATAATAGACGACAACAACAATAGTTGTCATTTGCATTGGTTAACAGGAGACGGAGTGAGTGATGTTGTCTACTTTACATTTCAGAGGAGAGCTCATCAACATGCTGTTGCCTCCTCTGAAATGACATTCTGCATTACTAGCAATAAAAGGCATCGGAGGTTACAAATAATTGGTGACAGTTATTGAGTGAGTGAGAGGACAGAAAGCCAAGATTACGTTAAAGCTGCCCCATCCAAGATTTGTATGTAAACATTTAGAAAATGATTCTTTGTTTTCTATTATACTTTGTTGCCGTTTACTGTTATAAATTGCAGTTTGAAGCAAGATCAGCCCCGTATTCAGGTATTCTATGTGACATCACTATATCTCTCTATGTGCCGGTTTTAAAGGAGCCATTGTGTAGCCATCTTGGCTGATCTTAAAGTAGTATATTTGGTTGAGTTGAGGCTTGCTGTGTGATGCAGCCATGAATGGAAAAAGAGACCTGGATACTGCGTTGGAGGCAAAATCATTGGCCTCGCTTCCAATCCGTTATATCGCATCCAATATCGTTCAATCAACTGAATGGATAGGGATAATACCTCTTTACAGCTTTAATGACCAAATTATTTAAATAAGGGTTGTTCAATTGTGTATCTGAGAAGCTCCTGTGTAGCAACTCAAAGATCATCATGCATTGATTTTCAGCGTCTTCTTCCCAATGTAATTTAATGGGAAAAAGTATTTTTGGGACCTATGATGGAAGATGTAGTGCGACCATTTGGCCACTACCATAATTTACTTTAACCACTGATTAATTTTCTGGGGCTTTTGGTGCAGCAGACTAGACAGCATACAGTACAGCTAGTGAGAAAAAGTCGCAAAAGTGCGTACACAACAAATGATGTAATTATAAATACACACAGCTTTCAAGCTAGCAGTACAATTAACTCTGGATTCAGCTTTTAGTGCATTTTACAACTTCCAAGACTTTTATGGGCTATGAACGTCTCTTTCTCGTAAGTGAATGGGGAAAATGTTTTCGGGGCTTAAGAATTCATGACACAAAAGTTGTAGTACCACCGTTTGGCCACTATGAAAAATGCTCATGATACAGTAGGTCTGTGATCTGATGATTTCATTCAGGCTGCATTCAATTATTTAATTTGATATATTTTTTGTCTCGTGAGTAATGTGCAGTACTGGAGTCCAACAGAGAGGCAGCAGCTGCGGGACAGCAGACTGCGTACTGCGTAGCATTCCGTGCCCTGAAGAAGAAGTGATCCTTCGTTAGCGTGAAGAGTCTGCTTTATGCAGTCCGCAGCAGTGGCCCCGCTGCTCTGGCAACTTCACAGTACATGCACCCCCCCACCCAACAGTTTCCAACAGAGAGGCAGCAGCTGCGGCACAGTAGCCTTCGTACTGCGTAGCCTTCCCGGCCCTGAAGAAGAGATCCTTCGTTAGCGTGAAGAGTCTGCTAAGCTTTATGCACTCCGCCCTTGGACAAATGTAGTTGGTGATCCCTGGTCTACGGGATTGACTCACATTTGGGGTCAGCTCTAAATGGCCATTCCATGTACTGCAGTTTTTGACCCTTCTGAATGGTCTTCACTGCCCACCCCCCATTTTACACCTCACAATTTATTTGTTCCTTTGTTTCCTAAATCAAACTGTCTGATGACTAAAGAGTGTGCCTCCAACCTATTTGGAATTCAAAGCTGCTTGTTAGAGGTAGTTAAACTGGCAATATATTTCAGTAGGTGTAGTTGCATATTGACAGATAGTTTTATAGTCTTTGCATTATTTTAATTTCAACTACTTTAAATGACATATTTTAATAAACTAAATGAGGTACATCAGAATATATTCCTTCCTTTTAAAAGCTCATTAGCAGTCAGTTTGAGATGTAATGTAGCACTAAATATATGTTGTAGATTTTGATATAAAAACAATATACAAAATATACACATGAGCACACACACTCTTCTTTTCAAAAACAATGTCTAATATCGTTTGATAATGATATATTACAGCTAGATTGGAGATTAGATTGCCATTCAATCAGCTTGTGGTGCGTTTGTGTGTGTGTATGTGAGTGTGTGTGCAGCTACATTGATGGATAATTGAAATCATGAAGTAAATGAAGAGGCGCATCCCTTCACATCTTTGAACTTCCGTCTGTTTTGCTCTTGGACCTGCAAAAAAGTGAAATATAATCCATTTTGCCTTTAAATACTTTAAGCTTTTTTAGGACCTAAGTTAATATCTTACAGTGACAATGATCTATACCAGGGGAACTCAAATACAAATCTTAAAGGTCCCATGTCATGCTTTTCCGGTTATTACCCGTCCCCTTGTGTGTTATGAAGGTTTTAATGCATGTAAACGGTCTGCAGAGTCAAAAACCCTCTAACACAGAAAATACCTCCCCAAAACGCCTCGTTGGAGATTTCTCATTTACTTCCTGGGTATCGCTACGTAGGGATACCCAGTAGCCACGCCCAGAGCTATGGCCGCACCCTCTGCCAGCCTTTCCTGAAACAAAGCTTCCCAAACCTTTCAGCGATTCATGCCGGATATGTATATATATATATATATATTAGGGCTGTCAGTTGATTAAAATATTTAATCGCGATTAATCGCATGATTGTCCATAGTTAATCGCGATTAATCACAAATTAATCGCACATTTTTGATCTGTTCTAAATGTACCTTAGAGGAATATTTTTCAAGTTTTTAATACTCTTATCAACATATGAGTGGACAAATATGCTTTATGCTTATGTTTATTATCATTTGAACAATGACAGATATTCTCAGGAATATCAAACACAACAACCTCTGAACATTACAAATATTCGCCTCAATTCAACCTGGAACCTCTATCATACAATAATACAATACACATGGTGTGTGTGTGTGTGTGGAGTATTTTTCTGGTTGTAGAGGGTTGGACTCTGCAGACCGTTTACATGGCATTATGTGTGTCGCTGTGTGTGTTCTTGATTGTATAGTGTCGCACACAAGGGGGGACGGTAATAACCGGATAGTGATGGCTCGTGCTGTTGTAGTGACTGATGTAGCCGTTTGTATGAGATGTGTGTTATTTGAGTACGCCGCGGGTATAGATCATTTTGTCACCTGGTAGGATTTTAGCTTGTAGTGGTGTTCGTAATAGTAGTGGTTGTGTGAGGTGTGTTGTTGACAGTATTAAAGGGCAAAGGATGGATTATATTTTCACTTTGCAGGTCCAAGGGAGGCAAACAGGACGGACATGGCTCGAATGAGGTGTGTAGATATAGATAGATCAGATAGGGGTGTGTGATGGCGGCTCTTCATTATCATGATTCGCTGAATATTCCGGTCACATGTTGCGCTGGCGCACACACACTTCACATACCACACACACATAACGCACCACAAGCTGATTGATGGGCAATCTAATCTCCAGATCTAGGCGTGGTAATATGATATATCAACCGCCCGGAATGTGTGTGTGTGTCCTTATGGTGGCTGTAGTTGTTGAAAGCGCAGGGGGCTGTGTGTTTGTGTGTGTGTGTGATGGATCGTTGGATGCTATGTGGCAACTTCATACGGATATGCTTCGAACGGCGAGGCTGCCTTTGACGGCCGGTGGCCAATCTCAGTGTGCGCGGCACGTATTCCTCATGCTGAGTGTGTCTGACTTCTTCGTTATCAATGTCCCACTGTCTGGGGGGCTGCGCATATAGATGGCATGTGACTCAGTGTTGGGGCTGCAAGTATGTGTGTACATAGTACTTTGCTCCTCTCTTTTTTATATACACAACAGACATCTCTATACAATACTATCCTAATGTTTTATGCGCACGTACTAGCTAATGTCTAACCAAGTCTCTGCACAAACTGAACATAGCCTAATGAGACTTCAATGTAAGGGATACTGCACACTAGCTCGCTTCGATTTGCCCTACAATCGTTATACCTTCTATATTCCTCTCGGTCTAGTGTTGAACCTCCCTAATAGTCGACCTGTCAGAGTAAATAAAATAAGCAGAAGGGTCGTATAAAACATCTGCTGCCTCGAATAGTGGACGCACGTGTAGAACCTTAACGGATGTAATTAATTGCCTCATAGATCTCATCGCCAATCAATAAGCAGGGCGCAGGTGAGCTCTCGCGCCAATAGTGGTGAGGCTGTCAGCAATCCAGCTCTAGGTTCATCTAAGATGAGATGGTTTTGTACGCGAATTAGCCGTAACTGAAATTACGGGGTGAGCCAAGATAGGATGGTTGGAGGTGTAAAATGCCGAGCAAAATACACATTCGTTTTGAAATCGGCGGGTGGGGCTAGTTGATGTTAAGTATGTGTGTGAAAGTCGTTCAAAGTGATACATTTGTGATTGCGTATAAACTTAGACTTAGCGCCCTAGTATACTATCAGTACATGGATCAATGGCCATAGGATGCTGGACCCCAAATGTGAGTTCATCCCGGATA
>NW_011349517.1:918-10558 GCF_000735185.1 Notothenia coriiceps | reverse complement strand
ACTGTTGGTGGGGGGGGAAACGCTGACGGGATGCTGAATGTGATTGGACCAATGCGTTGACAGACACACACAGACAGTGGAACAGTCGGACATGCAGAGCGCTGTTTGCAGTGGACATAACGGAACATTTTGACTCGTTGCGTTGTGGCGATGTCTCAAAGATAACACAGATAATACAGATAATACATATGAAAAGTATAATTTGCTCAGAGTCCAGAGACAGTTGTGGTCCGGTCCGGACTTTGAGGATGCCTGATATATACTTCTATTTTCTGAGTTCCCAACTATGCTTGTACTTGGCGTTGATGCTCAAAGGTGTCAGGTCAAATGCATTGAATCCTCTCCATAATGTTAGAGGAATAAAAAAAAAAACTTTTAAATTTTTTGCAATGTTGACTGATTTGAAACGAGTTGTGCCTGATAGCTGGACGAGGCCTGTGGAATAGATACTTCTTCAACAGGGCCACATGCTATCACATTCATAACCCACACAAGCAATTATTAGTCATTCCCTGAGATATATATGAAAAGTAAAGTTTTTACTGCATAAATACACCTTTACCAGCCATTATAACCTCACTATTAACATTTTGATAATATTATCAAGAAATGATTTCCCCTAAAGCCATTATTTTACCCATATCACCAATTTTACTGTATTGATATCAACAAATATTGATTCTGACATGAGGAATTCTGATTAAAATGCCACAAAAGACGTGTGTGTGTGTGTGTGTGTGTGTGTGTGTGTGTGTGTGTGTGTGTGTGTGTGTGTGTGTGTGTGTGTGTGTGTGTGTGATTGCTGGTGCGTTGAACATATCCCTCTCTCTCCTCCCCCCTCGCCTCTCTCAGTGAAGGTGTATAAAACCGACATCCCTCCACCAGCCTCACATTAAACTAAATCATTTAGTTAATGTTGTAGAACATCAAAAAACAAATATACAGACAAATATATAAATAATCTGCTGCTTGTCTCCCCCCTCCGAGGCCCCTCAGAAGGAGAGAAGGAAGGGAGGAAGGAGTGGGGGAGGTATATTTGACTGTTTCTCATTATTCTGCCATTACCCTGCTTCTTTCTAGGGAAATGCTACGCTTAAAGAAAATATCTCCCCTACAGCCGAGCTTTAAATTAAATTAAATTAAGCCTTTTTTCTTGCAAAAGCGTTAAACACACACTGTAAATGTTTCAGTCCTTAATTGTTCCTTGAATAATAAAATATGTATTTTCTTATTGGGGAGGGGGTATTCCACCTTGCAAGAATGCCTACTTTTCATTCAAACCATTAAAAAAGCAAGAAAGGCAGAGACCAAAAAATATGTATATTTTGCATTAAACATACATTTACCGTTTATTTGTATATTGTGCACTCTATAGATGCTCTCTATATATGTATTTCTATTGTTAATATGTAGATATATTTGAAACAATTTTATTCATGAATTAAGCACAACATTAGACATTCTATCCATGACTATTTTCCTACAGATGAGATGACATGTGTATATAGTTACTGTTTGCTCTTTTATGCACAATACCATGTTGACATGCTGCTGTACCGCACATTCCCAAGTTTGGGATGAATAAATTATATATCATTTTATTTGTATTGTCTGATTCGGCAGCTGCTTTATTGCTATCTCATGATACCTGGTGAATGCAGACGCAGTTACACTGATTTACGGTAGGACTTAAGGAAAAGATCAATGGAGAAATGTTGTATTTTATTTTTTGCATGACACTCTGCGTGCATGGGGAACTCTGATTTGGAGTTATTTCGATGTTGTGCTTGGCAACGCAGCATCGCGGCGGCTGGTGCTATTATGGGTTGGCTGTGAGTCTCTGTGGAAAGGGTTAACGCCATGGATCAGCTGCTCTCATATGTGCACACACACAAAAACACACACTCTCTTTCTGTCTGTCTCTCATGCTTGCTCATTTGATGTTAGAATTCCCCAGAGACTCCCCCCCTCCTCCTCCTCCTCCCCCTCCAGAGCCACTCCTCTCCCCTCTAATCCCTCCCTCCTATCCCCTCTTCTTTTCTCCAATCGCTCCGTGTCTTTTTCTCAAAGACCTCCCAAGCCCTCCTTTTGTCCCGCCTCTTACCTCCTTTTCTTTCACCCCTCCTCCTCCTCCTCCTCCTCTTCCCTCTTCCATCCCTCCCTCACTCGCGTGCCTTGGCTTCTCCACCTCTTTTCAAAGTAAACAGAGGAGAGACACTTTGCCCATCTGCACACATTCCCACACACACCATCCGTCCGACGCTTCTTCTTCTTCTTCTTCTTCTTCTTCTTCTTCTTCTGCTCAGAGTGTGTGTGTGTGCAGCTGCAGTGCTAGTGTGTGTGTGTCTGCGTAGGCCGGTAGTAACTCTGTGACTGCTCGTCGCTGACAGAAGTGTAGAAGGAAGAAGGGAGAGGAAGTGGAGAGAGACAGAGAGTGTCAGGAGGTTGAGAGGTGAGGGTCTCTATGAGTAAGGCGTCCCGTCTCCACATGCTGTGCTCTATGGCCAACTCGGGCTGTGTGCTGCTGTCCGGCTCCGGGATGTTACCCCATTCTCTGCAATGCCCCCCCGCTTTCCTCTATCTGCCCCAGGTAAGAGAGCATCCTTCCTTTATTTTCCTTTTCTTTTCTTCATTGAAACGTTGCATTTAATTGAATGTATTACATAAACACATTTCACTTAGGTTAGTTGAAAGTTGAACCCAATGTTTTTTTATTTCAACTTAATATTATTGCTTTTAACTAACCTAATACAGTTATGTGAAATGTGTTGACATAATACATTGAATTAAAGTCAACGTTTCAGTGATCCAGGATAGAAAGGAAAGCTTCATCGTGCTTTTTCTCAACTCAACGTCTTCCTAGGTCAGGGGACTAAGAGCATACAACATGTGTGATGTAGCTACATACTGGCTATATGTTCCTTCAATCATTTAGTTTCATTTCTCATTGCAATAAATATCCCATTCATAAAACGCTGAGTATAGAAAATGAAATAAATGAAAAAAAGATATTTGGAAAAAAGAGGGACAAAAACAAAAGAGCAAAGTTACTTTGAATCCCAAATAACTAAGGAGAAATGAGCATATGGATTTCAAATGAAGAGATAACCAGGTGATTCCCCAATGAGCCTTCATCATGCTGTCTCAACTCAACGTCTTTCCAGGGTTAGGGTTAAGGTTTCTAGAAAGCCTAAAACATATCTTCTGTTTTTCCCAAATTGATTTGATCTTCCTTTTTAAGTACAGTATGTTTCATTAACTTTAATTCTCTTCTTTAATCTCAACCTCCTCCCACTTTTTCAACTTACTTCCTGCTCGTGAACACTCTCCTCATCATCTGCCTGTCTTCATCTAATTGGCGTTGAAACCATGAACACACGGAGCAACCTTCCCAATCGCTGTGTGTGTTAGCGTGTGTGTGTGTGTGTGTGTGTGTGTGTGTGTGTGTGTGTGTGTGTGTGTGTGTGTGTGTGTGTGTGTGTGTGTGTGTGTGTGTGTGTGTGTGTGTGTGTGTGTGTGTGTGTTCTATTTGTTTTCAGTGCTTATGATACACTGGGGAAGATCACATAAGTTGCACTGTTTTGCTGATTTTTTATTCATAAAAAGTGTTGTTCAAATGAAAAAGGCAAATGAAAGCCAATTTGTATACGCGTGTGAACGTTGGTGTTACAGCAGGGCAGGGATAGGCTTTGAGATGTAAATGTTCCGTATTGCTCGAAAGCTTCTCTTTACACTGCCGATTTCCCCGTGAAGCCCCAGGAGTTACGGTGGACTTTACAGCGCTCAGGAAGGGTTTAGTTTACATGCTTCTTTGTTTATTCAATCAAGCACTGAAAGGTTTCCATCTGAAAGTGTGTTTTGGATTGGATTTGAAGTTAGTTTGCAGCTCTCTTCCTGCGTTTCCTCGGGAGCTTTTTGTTGCAGCCAAATATAGCCAACAGTAAGGTAAGGTAAAAAGACAGTGTTATGGAGGGGCATGTGTCATCTTACAGCAAACTTTTGAGGGTTACATTTTAATTTTTTCTTACACAAGGGTGCGTATTCTAATATCTCATGTTTCTGTTGGGTGATTTTAAGAATATCGCTGTAGGTGATTTATCATTAATCCAACATTTACTAAACCACTCTATGGTATGGAGTGGCAGGCTTTACCCTGCAGTCTTAAAGAGCCTGTTCAAGAAATTTAAATATCTATAGAAAAAAATTCATGTATAAAACTCATGTACATATTAAAATATGACATATAGGAACAATTCTGTTTAATGTCACCTTTGACGTACTGTATGCTCATCATACACTTTTAATTCGCTCATATATTAATAATCCTCATATCCACATATTTATATATTTTTACAATATATAATAATAATAATAATAATTTGACATTGTGTTTTAAATTGTTCTATTTTATATATTTATTTAATTTTAACTATTTTGCACTTTTTAAAAATGTTTCTATTGCATTATTCTATTTATTTTACTTTTAATTAAAAGTATATGTTGCAATGTTGGAGAAGCCTTGGACTCCATATTTTCATGGCTAAAACTACGCTGTAGCTAATGTGCATATGACACAAAGCCTTTGAAACTTTGGAAAGATAAGCAAAAAGATAATCTATGAAATCAAACCAGGGATAGTGTAGGAGTAAGGTATGCACTTAATGTTTTGTGTTGAAGTATGCTGACAATTAATATTATTTTCAACAGGGTGGAATAGATAGAAGATACTGAATGCCTGGTGGTGGTGTTGTGGGGGGGTCTATCCTGTTGTCTTCACAAAAGGATTGTCGGCCTTGAACGCCTCATGTTGGTGGAGCAGGCCTCCTGACTCAGTGCTGTGTGTTGTCTCTGACTCTGACACTGTTTAAACCCACAGTTAGATCCTGCCATTCATCTGCCTGTTCCTCCTCTAACCATCCATTTGGACATGGATCACAGCTTACCCCCCCCCATGCCTAAATACATCCATCTCTCCCATCCCTGTGTATTGGATTCCTATTCACTCTCTCTTCTTCCATCCTCCTCCCCTTTTGTCCGTCTCTGCACATTTTTTTATCCGAGGCGTTGCCTTGAAAAAAAGAAAAAACTCTTCTCAATTCAATACCATGTGCTAAATCTGCTTGTGCAAGCTTCTCTTGCTCTCCCTGGGGAGGGAGGAATCTTTACCAAGGCTCACCTAATAGTTAAACACTTCCTGTCTCCTGGTTGTGTTACACCGGGGGAATACGGAGAAATAAATCCCCACACGCTCCTTTCATTCTCTTTCCTTCTCCTGCCCCACTTGCCTTTATCCTCTGTGTTCTGGCTCTTTTGTTGTGTGTACTCTTTTGTCAAGAAACACATTATTTGTTTCTCTGTCTCATGTGGACAATATTTGTTTTATAGAATAATATAATCCTCTGATACAGCCTTGTTAGTACACACAATTGATGCCATTTAATCAAATTCTGATTCTTTTTCTGATTAGGCGTGCACGTTTTATTTATTAATTAGTGTAAAGACGGGATCTCATATAATAGTAACTCTTTTGTTTCAGAAAAACAAACTACTATAAATGAAATAAAGATATGTAGACATGTTGTTTAGGCAACCTGAACATAAAGACAAAATACAAAAGGACAAAAACTTAGGAAAATATGATGCCATGAGGATTTTTAAATGTAAAAACATTAGTGTTCGCAAATGTGTGTGCCAGATAATCCGCACTATTCATTTTGCACATTTCTGCGAACTCTACAACTTTTCAAAAATGCACAATGCTCACCTTTCTAATTCAGATATAATACATAAAACAAAAAAAAGTTCTCAATGCTAAAGCTGGCAAAATTCCACTTCAAAAATAAAAAACGAAATAATGTGTGTGTATCTGAGAAAGCATTTAGTCCCATTGTGCAGTAATTGGACGTTTCCATGACTCTGTGCTGCAGGCAATATTCGGCCCGTGTCAAATGTATAGAGGGCAGCTTTATAACGACAATGATGCCCAAAGGGTATATATTATGCATGCTTCAAACAATAATCCCAAAACATATTAAATTGCAGATAATGTAACTACTGTCTGCATTATTTTGATTTGCTTTAAACTTTTCATAGTAGTTGAAATGCTGAGAGGATGAGGCTGCTCTCCATCTGAGCTGCACACTTCAGAAGGCTCTTACTCACACACACACACACACACACACACACACACACACACACACACACACACACACACACACACACACACACACACACACACACACACCTGAGGCTAATACCATTACATTACAATAAGAAAACCTGTTTTGCTTGATTCATATATTGAACTTAATTTATTATATGCCCGTCATTTGTTAATGTAAACCAAATTTAAAATATCCATAGGGGGAGTAATCATTTGGATAATTAATATTTAATGGAATATAGTAATTGCATGTGTAAAAATGTACTCAGTTAAATATTGATTATCATTTATAAATATGCAATGGCTCTCGTGTCTCTCGTTAAACAGAGAAGAAGAGAATTCAACTTTGGACACTTAATAACACAAAATAAATATTGTACAAATATTAAAAGTCACACATCTAAATACATTTTTTTTTTTAAATATCCTGTAATTTCTTATTAATTTAAAGGTGCATTCAACCCATTATATGAAATCTTCTCTTTTCAAAAGAAGTTGAAAAAAGTACAAATTATGACTTTGTATACTGTTGGATATCTTTACCTATAATTATGTCAGCATTTATTTTTTTCTTCATTTATATTTTGTATTAGCTAATAATCTGAATCTGTAAAATAACTAAAGCTGTCCAATAATTATAGTGGAGTAAAAAGTACAACTTTGGCTTCGAAACTGTAGTAGAGTAAAAAACAACATAACATGGCAATACTTCGATTTAAGTACCCTAGAATTGTACTTTGCTTGTATTAATGATATTCATCCCAATTAGTGTGAATGTATGAAACTCTTTGAATAGATACAACTTCATTCAATGTATGCAGAACTTGTTAGGCCTCAACATAAACACTCACCATTCAAATACACTAAAAAAATGTGCGTTAAAAAAACAAAAAAATCCTTGAGATGTTGACTTTTGTTGATAACTTTCGTAAGCTTATGGCGCATTTCCACTGCAGGGCCTCGCACGGCTTAGTACGGTATAGTCAGGCCTTGGTGGTAAAAGTTAAACAAGTACAAACCACAGACTGTCTGTGTCATGGTGAATACAGTCGCTGGTTTATTTATGTCTGTAGACCGTTGTTGTGAGTGTGGACGGTCGGAGCATATGTTGCGTTAGCTTAGCCGATCTCCATTCAGAAAACACGCATTTTAAAAGGTTGTTCGCCTGCCGTCTGTCTGCAGACTTGTCAAAGCCTTAATTCATGGTTTTTACTAACCGGTATCAGTATGTTGTTACTTCAGCATCATTTTGAAACGTGTATTACAATTAAATCACGGTCAAATATGTGATTTAATTGTGTCGTAGTTGCCAGCGATTCTCTCACTAGCTTAGCATACAGTGACGTTTTATAATCTCATATTGCATGAAAGTTAACCGTCTTGACAGTTTGCAGCTCTATCATGCTGATGTTTTTGGTGTCTCCTCCTCCTCCTCCTCCTCCTCGTCCATCCTCTTCCTCGTTCACACATATCCTTCCTAAGCCTTTGTAAGCCCGTCTTCTCCGAGGCCAAGTTCACGCTGAACACGTTTTACATCTCTCAAAGTTAGAGCTGAATTGATAATGTCATTTTTCCACCTGTTTTAAATGAACTCCCGTACACACGCCCACGTCTTCATCAGACAGCGTGTTCTGCCTCTCATTAGCTTCTCTCACCCATGTCCCAATTTATGAAACAAGAACAATGTAATTAATCCGGGCAGAGGCCTCTTTCCTCCCTCTTCATCCCTCTTTCCTGCGTACAGCTTTTTTTTCATGCTGCACTTTCATTGTTAATGTTATCGTCCTTTTTGTCTTTGCCTCTGTCTTTTATTCTTAGATGAAGACGTATACATCTAACTTTGAAGTCAGTATCTTATAAACAGCAGACGGCTTATAATATGGGAGTCAGCTTTATGAGGGTTAGTCCGCAATGAGTTAAAATACACTGAGAGTTTCCTTGTGTTCTGTCTTACTTTCTTTCAGCTTGATTTATTGTTCTTTTAAAGACAACATGGCCAGACTTGTAACCAGAGGAACCAGTAACGAATAAAACCAAAAGACTCTGAGAATTAGAGCGACAGTGTGTGTCAAATGATTTCCTGCCTCTGTAATTTGTGTGTCTCATAAATCCCCATCACTCAGCTGTTATTCATGATGTTAGGTCGGGTGAGGATGTCTAAAGAAAAGCATCAGCCAGCCTCCGACCCATCATGTCACCAACCTGTCCATCGGACTCCATCTGCTCCCACTCCTCCCATTTAACCCATGCTCACTCACGGAAACACAATGAGGGAAGAAAGTGTAAAGGAAACACTTTTCTAGGTGCTCAGGAGTGTTTATACTGCCTTAACACTCGTTAAAAGACAATACAACAATTGCAATAATAAAATGGAATGTAATTTTTTTTTTTTGCATTTTAAATAAATGATATCTTTAAAGGGCAAACATTACAAAAGGAAATACAGTTACATTTTGACCCATAAAATACAAATCAACAAATCAAATATTTCATTACATACATAAAAAAAACTAAAAAGAAAAACATATTTTCAGATGTTTTACATGTAGTACAATATCTACGTTTTCAATTAGAGAAATATCAAATATAATCAACAGTTCTCTTTATTTATACTTCCCAAAAAACACTTATGGCGATAGATGACCATAATATATGAATAAACTTTCTCTTCTGCTCCAGCTTTTGAAGTTTTTTGTATCTACTTTGAGTTGTGTGTCTTAAAATATCAAATTTGAATCTTACACGTCCTCATACCTGACCAAAAGAATCGTTTTTGGCCATTGACTCCCAAAACAACCATCTGTTCTATTTAATGTTGTGGAACAGTTGAAGATGGAACTTTTTGGTTTGGTTAAGGCAACAAAACGACTAGGTTTAGAAAAATAATGGTTTTGGTAAAGAACAAGTTATTTTGTTTGACTTGGGGTTAGGGTTAGGACTCACTTTCAGCTCTTTGTCCGTTATCTCCGTAATAAGCAATTACTTGTCATAATCGATGGCTGTTAATTCTTAAAGTTAAATGGTCACAGTTTTGCCTTCTAACTTGTTCAGACAATATATCTGGGCCTTACAAGGAACACTTATACATTTCCCATGTTTACAGTAAATGTCAAGAATGGATCCACATATTTCCTTTTTCTCATTTTCAATGACATCCTGGCCATGTTCTGCTTTTGTGCACGTCATCACAATGCTATATACTGTATACTTATCTTCTTATATATTACGCCAGCTGAGTAAATCATTGTTTTGTTATTGTTTGTTGTGGATGCCTCCGTGCCCCTCATGTGCTTTAAGATTATTGATTTTAAACTGACGTGATATGTTGCTAGAAGAAAGCATAATCCTTTGTTGACTTAAGTAAAGGTTATAACAAGTGTATATGAGCAATAAGAAGAGAAAGGGAACATGGGGTTTAGTGGGAACAAGATGGAAAACATGAGTATGGAGAGAGGAGTGTTGAGATGAATGGGGGGG
>NW_011349516.1:0-3532 GCF_000735185.1 Notothenia coriiceps | reverse complement strand
CGTGTTACTTTTAATCATACGAAGCCAGATTAACTTAAATTAAATAACTACTTCTCCAACCTTGTACTTTTCTCCAGAGTGCCGTGGTTCATTGTTTATTAATGTGTTTTACCGACCGCTGCAGTGCTGCTCGTCTACAGGAGTTTATTCTCCCGTTAGCTCCGGGTTAGCTCACACGGCAGCGGCCGCTGTAAAGTATTCACTGTCTGAATGTCACACAAGCAGTTGATAAATATCCCCTGTAAGTGCAGTCTTTACATGTTCATAATTTAACTGTAATGTGTATTTTCTAAGTACTAATTATTATTGTTGTAATGTTTCATGCGTGCAATATTTTGTCTTTTATTTTGAAGTCCAAGCTCACGTCTTGTTATGCTGTTCTCGCGTGAGTTAGAGAGCGAGAACATGAGAAGCACCCTCAGAGTAAGATGCACGGATACTTACAGCTCCGTTAGTTTTGTATTCTTTCTTATACATATAAGTTGTGAAGAGAACTGAAGAATACGTCCCTCTGTTTACAGAGCATGCAGCCCAACGAGGTATGTTGTTGTGTTTGTATTACTTTTATGTTTATTACCTTGCTAGTTATCTCACATGCTGTGCATGTTATTGTGTGTCTAACACAAAACTATGTTTGTCATTTATACTGTTTGTTTGTGTAGTTTTCATGGTGGATTCGGAGGAATAAACCCGTAATGAGAAATCCACTTGTGTCTGCCTGTGCTTCGAGGGAATTACAAATTGGATCAAATATAACAGTCAGCCGAATTAGTGTTGATAGTGCAGGGAGACGTATTGTGTGAAGAGAAATTGAAGATGTTGTTTAATTGCTAATATATTTATGATCCACGTCACGTATTCAGTTTTTGCGGCATTTCTTACAGTTTGTCAAAAGGTCTTCTGATCAGGGCTCTATAAATAAATATCTGCGGCAGATGTGTAATATTTAATGCAGCCAAACCGTGTATTACAATGCTGTTATGTGATGACTTCCAAAGAGAAAAGCAAGAACACTCGGAATAAAGTATTTTATTTAAAAAAAATGTTTTTCCCGATTTCATATCATATAAACACCATATCCCGAAATGCATTGCGGCTAAAACAATTGATGTTTTAGCCTATCAAAACCTCTGAAAAAAGAAAGGTGTCTCTCAGAATTGAGAGAGAAAAACCTATGGGAAAAACACAAAAGCATTGTACACAATTTAAACCAATAAATGTCGTATAATTAACAAGGATAAACTGATGTTTTTTAGTTGATGAGTACTGCAGATATCACTGTTAAATCATTTGATCATTGGTTTTATTATGAAAACGTCGAGACCGGAAATACTGTTTTCAACCCGTAGCTTTACATGGAGGCTGCCGCATACCTCAAATCATCTTCGTAATATCTATCAAACTATAGATCCTACATATCGACTGGACGTGGATTCTAAAAGTACAATATACACTTCTCGCTAGAAATCTAATCAAAAAGCGTTTTAATGGCCAAACTATCCTACAATTTAGGATTTTACAGGAGGGTTATTTGTGAATAAACGACCATCTGTAACGTTTGCATTCAACAGGAGCACTAGAGGGCGAAAACTTTAAAACGTAATCATAGGACGTATTAAGCGCTTGAACAAACGACAGATTTGATCGTAATAAGGGCCTGAACAATCGGCCCATTTGGTCGTATGAGTTGGAGGACTTGTTTCAACATCAGCAACTCAATGGCGAAAAAACTGAAAAATCTCTCTCTATAAGTACGTTTACAGAGAGCATAGCTTAAGATGTTACTAAGGTGAGTACCTAATAGAAAAACAACAAGTCAGATCCTAAAAGGAAAGCTAAAAGTTTAAATTGGTACAAATCTAGCAAGAGCAACTTCAACAGGATGCATGCACAGTGAACTATATATTATATATATATTCAAACAAAAAGTAATTCAGCTTCACCGTTGGTTACAAAGTAACTTGGTTCATAGTTGAAGTTATTGCTGATTGCTTTCACAGCATCAACCTGTTAGTGAATCTTGCTACGCTAACCTACCTGAAAGGTACAGTTAAGTTATGTCATCTAAGCATTCCATTCAAACAAGCATTAGATTGGCATGTTATAATAAAGCTTCGAACATTTTTATATTTACAAAATATACCTCCAGTACCGCTAGTACAGGTGAAAGTATTAAAGGTGGAAGTATATATTGCATGTGTTTCCTGCTGCTTGGCTTTTTCCCTCGTGTAGTCTGAGCACATAAAAACATGTTTGGTCTAGAAAGGTGAAACGTTTGAGATGGATGGATTTGAACGGCTTTCTCACAGCAGGTCTGTTCACTTATTCCCTTTACCAGCTTCATCCTCATTAAACTCCACTGGGCTTACATGTTTGGAGACCCAGCAGCAGGTTTGCTGTGTGTGTTCACACACATCTACACACTGAAAACACCTGAACACACACGCACTATACCACATTCCAGCGGCAGGCAGACCCCCCTTGGCTTGGCTCTGCTCCAGAGCCTCTGATAGACCGCATAAAAGACTGACTTGTTGTAATGAATGCCTTCTTTCTGGTGTGTCTGCATGCAGAGCCAACTCTCCTTCACACTCCGACCTGAGTCAGGGGCTTTAGTGGGGGAGTGGGGGTACTGCCTCCAGAGCTTGCACAATCTTATTGTTGTTACTAATATTTCCCCGTCAGGAATCTGCAGGCATTAAACCAGACCAGGTATTGATTTAAAAGTGGAGGTGGTATAAGTGCAGGGGAGACAGTGCCACCAATTGGCTCGACAGATTTCACTTTTTAACATGTTTTAAATGCATATAACTCTTTATAATGCTTAATATGTAAAGAAGTATGTTTGATTGTTTAAATACTTATTTATTTTTATTTATGTACTAAAAAATGTTTGTTCATTTTCTCAGGGCAACATTATATAGTAAGACTATTTTTTTCAAAGCAATATCATGTTTAAGCATGGACATGTAGTATGCTTAATTAAGAACATAGTCAATGTTTCCCTTTATTATCTACTGTTACTCAAAGGAAATATACACAATAATCTTGTTTTTAACTGTATCTCAATTTGCTTTGTAAGCCCTGCGACCATATTATTCTTAAATTTGACATTTAAAAAAATGTATTTACAAAAGAAGTGAGGTATTTACCATCAATTTAGACTTGTATCAGGGGAACAGCTAGCCTTATTGCAACATACTTTCCCTAAAATAACTACGGACACCTCTGCAGATCAATTATTTAATATTTTAATATTTTACATTTTCTTCAGTGTTTCTAAAAACACCCAAACATCAGATATTAAAGGATAAATTGTGAACATTTTGCTGATATAATAAGTATAGATATTATGTGTGGCCAATGAATGGATTATAATATAAAAACACCTCTGGGACAAGGATTTGTTAACAGTTTAATTACTTTTCTTATGGTAATTTGAATTGATATATATTATATGATATAGCGCTACACCCCAGCCATAGCCTTAAGGTCTGCTGACCAGCTGCCGCTGGTAGTGCCCAATACCAGG